>NW_022279636.1:0-224479 GCF_009193385.2 Nasonia vitripennis
TGCAGATTACGTCTTGTGATATGCGTGAATACATATGCAGTTGCCTTTTCTCATTCCAAACAGATTCTTTTAGGACTCCAAATCATATCTGCACAATGATTAATTGCAGCATCCCTTCCATCCGGACCAAATCTGCAGATTACGACTTGTGATATGCGTGAATACATAGAGCAGTTGTCATTTCTCATTCACAAACAGACATTTTTAATACACCAATCATATCTGCAAATGATTATTTGCAGCATCTCGTTCATCTGGACTAAATCTGCAGATTTCGTCTCGTGTTATGCGTGATTATATATAGCAGTTGTCTTTTCTGATTAACAAACAGATACTTTTAGGACACCAAATCATATCTGCACAGCTGATTATTCGCAGCATCCCTTCCATCCGAACCAAATCTGCAGATTACGTCTTGTGATATGCGTGAATACATAGAGCAGTTGCCTTTTCTCATTCCAAACAGACATTTTAAGACACCAATCATATCTGCAAAAATGATTATTTGCAGCATCTCGTTCATCTGGACTAAATCTGCAGATTTCGTCTCGTGTTATGCGTGATTATATAGAGCAGTTGTCTTTCTGATTAACAAACAGCTATCTTTTGGACACCAAATCATATCTGCACAGATGATTATTTGCAGCATCCCTTTCATCTGGACCAAAGTTACAGATTACTCTTGTGATATGCATAATACATAGAGCAGTCGACATTTACATTTACAAGCAGATATCTTAAAACAAATAATATCTGCACAGATGATTATTATTTACATCTCTCTCATCCTGATCAAATCTGCATATTACGACTCGTGATATGCGTGAATACATAGTGCAGTCGACATTTCTCATTCACAAACAAATATCTTTAAATAACCAGATCATATCTGCACAGATGATTATTTACAGCATCCCTTTATTCAGACGAAATCGGCAGATTACGTCTCATGTTATGCGTGAATAGATAGATCAGTCTTCAATACTCATTCACAACAATATTATTGAATAACCAGATCATATCTTCACAGATATTATTCGCAGCATCCCTTCCATCCGAACCAAATCTGCAGATTACGTCTTGTGATATGCGTGAATACATAATGCAGTTGCCTTTTCTCATTCCAACAGATTCTTTTAGGACACCAAATCATATCTGCACAATGATGATTATTGCAGCATCCCCTTTATCTGACCAAATCTGCAGATTACATCTTATGATAAACGTAAATACATAGAGCAGTCGTCATTTTTTATTCACAAACAGATATCTTAAAAAGCCAGATCATATCTGCACAGATGATTATTTAGCATCCCTTTATATAGAACAAATCTGCAGATTACGTCTTGTAATATGCGTGAACACATAGAGCAGTCGACATATTACATTTACAAGCAGATATCAAAAAACAAGATAATATCTGCACAGATGATTATTCTTAGCATCCCTCTCATCCTGATTAAATCTGCATATTACGACTCGTGATATGCGTGAATACATAGAGCAGTTATCATTTCTCATTCACAAACAGATATCTTTAAGACACAAGATCATATCTCACAGCTAATTATTTGTAGCATTCCCTTTTATCCGGAACAAATCTGAAGATTAGGTTGTGTAATATCCGTGAATACATAGGCAAGCTCGACATTCCCATTCACAAACAGATATCTTTAATAAATAAGATATATCTGCACAAATAACCATTTTGCAGCATGGACTTCCATTTGGACTAACACTTGAGATTACTGCTTGTTATTATAAGCAATACATAGAGCAGTCGTCATTTCTTAATCACAAATAGATATCTTTAAAAATCAGAAACATATCTGCACAGATAATTATTTGCAGCATCCTTTTCTTCCAAACCAAATCGGCAGACTACGTTTTATAATATGCGTAAATACATAGAGCAGTCATCATTCTTTATTTACAAAATAGATATCTTTAAAAATCAGATCATATCTGCACAGATGATTATTCGCAGCATCCCTTTCATCCAATCAAATCTCCAGATTACATTTTGTGATATGCGTGAGTACATAGAGCAGTTGTCATTTCTCATTCACAAACAGATATCTTTAAGACACCAAATCATATGTGCAAAAATGATTTTTGCAGCATCTCATTCATCAGCACCAAATCTGTAGATAACTTCTTGTGATATGTGTGAACACATAGAGCAGTTGCCTTTTCTCATTCCCGAACAGCTACTTTTAGGACACCAAATCGTATCTGCACAAACGATTATTTGCAGCATCCCCTTTATCTGGACCAAATCTGCAGATTACATCTTGTGATATGCGTGAATACATAGAGCAGTTGTCATTTCTCATTCACAGACATTTTTAATACACCAAATCATATGTGCAAAAATGATTATTTGCAGCATCTCATTCATCTGCACCAAAATCTGCAGATTACATCTTGTGATATGCATGAACACATAGAGCAGACGACATATTACATTTACAAGCAGATATCATTAAAATAAGATAATATCTGCACAGATGATTATTCTTAACACCCCTCTCATCCTGATCAATCTGCATAATACGACTCGTGATATGCGTGAATACATAGAGCAGTCGTCATTTCTTATTCACAAACAAATATCTTTAAATAACCAGATCATATCTGCACAGATAATTATTTGCAGCATCCCTTTCATCCGGACCAAATCTGCAGATTACGTTTTGTAATATGCGTGAACATATAGAGCAGTCGACATCTTACATTTACAAGCAGATATCATTAAAAACAAGATAATATCTGCACGGATGATTATTCTTAACATCCCTCTCATCCTGATAAAATCTAGATATTACGACTCGTGATATGCGTGATTACATAGAGCAGTTATCATTTCTCATTCACAAACAGATATCTTTAAGACACAAGATCATATCTCACAACTAATTATTTGTAGCATCCCTTTTATCCGGAAGAAATCTGAAGATTAGGTTGTGTAATATGCGGAATACATAGAGCAGTCGACATTTCCCATTCACAAATAGATATCTTTAATAAATAAGATTATATCTGCACAAATAACCATTTGCAGCATGACTTCCATTTGGACTAACACTTGAGATTACTGCTTGTTATATAAGCAAATACATAGAGCAGTCGTCATTTCTTAATCACAAATAGATATCTTTAAAAATCAGATCATATCTGCAAAGATGTGTATTTGCTGCATCCCTTTAATCTGGGCCAAATCTCCAGATTACGTTCTGTAATATGCGTGCATACATAGAGCAGTCGTCATGTCTTATTCACAAACAAATATTATTGAATAACCAGATCATATCTGCACAGATATTATTCGCAGCATCCCTTTCATCCAGACTAAATCTGCAGATTGCGTCTCGTGATATGCGTGAATACATAGAGCAGTTGTCATTTCTCATTCACAGACATTTTAATACACCAAATCATATGTGCAAAAATGATTATTTGCAGCATCTCATTCATCTGCACCAAATCTGCAGATTACATCTTGTGATATGCATGAACACATAGAGCAGACGACATATTACATTTACAAGCAGATATCATTAAAAATAAGATAATATCTGCACAGATGATTATTCTTAACACCCCTCTCATCCTGATCAAATCTGCATATTACGACTCGTGATATGCGTGAATACATAGAGCAGTCGTCATTTCTTATTCACAAACAAATATCTTTAAATAACCAGATCATATCTGCACAGATAATTATTTGCAGCATCCCTTTCATCCGGACCAAATCTGCAGATTACGTTTTGTAATATGCGTGAACATATAGAGCAGTCGACATCTTACATTTACAAGCAGATATCATTAAAAACAAGATAATATCTGCACAGATGATTATTCTTTACATCTCTCTCATCCTGATCAAATCTGCATATTACGACTCGTGATATGCGTGAATACATAGTGCAGTCGACATTTCTCATTCACAAACAAATATCTTTAAATAACCAGATCATATCTGCACAGATGATTATTTACAGCTTCCCTTTTATTCAGACGAAATCGGCAGATTACGTCTCATGTTATGCGTGAATAGATAGATCAGTCTTCAATACTCATTCACCAACAAATATTATTGAATAACCAGATCATATCTTCACAGATATTATTCGCAGCATCCCTTCCATCCGAACCAAATATGCAGATTACGTCTTGTGATATGCGTGAATACATAATGCAGTTGCCTTTTCTCATTCCCAAACAGATTCTTTTAGGACACCAAATCATATCTGCACAAATGATTATTGCAGCATCCCTTCCATCCGGACCAAATCTGCAGATTACGACTTGTGATATGCGTGAATACATAGAGCAGTTGTCATTTCTCATTCACAAACAGACATTTTTAAGACACCAAATCATATCTGCAAAAATGATTATTTGCAGCATCTCGTTCATCTGGACTAAATCTGCAGATTTCGTCTCGTGTTATGCGTGATTATATATAGCAGTTGTCTTTCTGATTAACAAACAGCTACTTTTAGGACACCAAATCATATCTGCACAGCTGATTATTCGCAGCATCCCTTCCATCCGAACCAAATCTGCAGATTACGTCTTGTGATATGCGTGAATACATGATGCAGTTGCCTTTTCTCATTCCCAAACAGACATTTTTAAGACACCAAATCATATCTGCAAAAATGATTATTGCAGCATCTCGTTCATCTGGACTAAATCTGCAGATTTCGTCTCGTGTTATGCGTGATTATATAGAGCAGTTGTCTTTTCTGATTAACAAACAGCTACTTTTAGGACACCAAATCATATCTGCACAGATGATTATTTGCAGCATCCCTTTCATCTGGACCAAAGTTACAGATTACATCTTGTGATATGCATGAACACATAGAGCAGTCGACATATTACATTTACAAGCAGATATCATTAAAAACAAGATAATATCTGCACAGATGATTATTCTTTACATCTCTCTCATCCTGATCAAATCTGCATATTACGACTCGTGATATGCGTGAATACATAGTGCAGTCGACATTTTTCATTCACAAACAAATATCTTTAAATAACCAGATCATATCTGCACAGATGATTATTTACAGCTTCCCTTTTATTCAGACGAAATCGGCAGATTACGTTCATGTTATGCGTGAATAGATAGATCAGTCTTCAATACTCATTCACCAACAAATATTATTGAATAACCAGATCATATCTTCACAGATATTATTCGCAGCATCCCTTCCATCCGAACCAAATCTGCAGATTACGTCTTGTGATATGCGTGAATACATAATGCAGTTGCCTTTTCTCATTCCAAAACAGATTCTTTTAGGACACCAAATCATATCTGCACAAATGATTATTTGCAGCATCCCCTTTATCTGGACCAAATCTGCAGATTACATCTTATGATAAACGTAAATACATAGAGCAGACGTCATTTTTATTCACAAACAGATATCTTCAAAAAGCCATATCATATCTTTACGGATGATGATTTAGCATCCCTTTAATATAGACCAAAGTTGCAGATTACGTCTTGAGATATGCATGAACACATAGAGCAGACGAAATATTACATTTACAAGCAGATATCATTAAAAACAAGATAATATCTGCACAGATGATTATTCGTAACACCCCTCTCATCCTGATCAAATCTGCATATTACGACTCGTGATATGCGTGAATACATAGAGCTGTCGTCATTTCTTATTCACAAACAAATATCTTTAAATAACCAGATCATATCTGCACAGATAATTATTTGCAGCATCCCTTTCATCCGGACCAAATCTGCAAATTACGTTTTGTAATATGCGTGAACATATAGAGTAGTCGACATTTCCCATTCACAAACAGATATCTTTAAAAATCAGATCATATCTGCACAGATGATTATTTGCAGCATCCCTTTCATCTGGACCAAAGTTACAGATTACATCTTGTGATATGCATGAACACATAGAGCAGTCGACATATTACATTTACAAGTAGATATCATTAAAAACAAGATAATATCCGCACAGATGATTATTCTTTACATCTCTCTCATCCTGATCAAATCTGCATATTACGACTCGTGATATGCGTGAATACATAGTGCAGTCGACATTTCTCATTCACAAACAAATATCTTTAAATAACCAGATCATATCTGCACAGATGATTATTTACAGCTTCCCTTTTATTCAGACGAAATCGGCAGATTACGTCTCATGTTATGCGTGAATAGATAGATCAGTCTTCAATACTCATTCACCAACAAATATTATTGAATAACCAGATCATATCTTCACAGATATTATTCGCAGCATCACTTCCATCCGAACCAAATCTGCAGATTACGTCTTGTGATATGCGTGAATACATAATGCAGTTGCCTTTTCTCATTCCCAAACAGATTCTTTTAGGACACCAAATCATATCTGCACAAATGATTATTTGCAGCATCCCCTTTATCTGGACCAAATCTGCAGATTACATCTTATGATAAACGTAAATACATAGAGCAGACGTCATTTTTTATTCACAAACAGATATCTTCAAAAAGCCAGATCATATCTTTACGGATGATGATTTAGCATCCCTTTAATATAGACCAAAGTTGCAGATTACGTCTTGAGATATGCATGAACACATAGAGCAGACGACATATTACATTTACAAGCAGATATCATTAAAAACAAGATAAAATCTGCACAGATGATTATTCGTAACACCCCTCTCATCCTGATCAAATCTGCATATTACGACTCGTGATATGCGTGAATACATAGAGCTGTCGTCATTTCTTATTCACAAACAAATATCTTTAAATAACCAGATCATATCTGCACAGATAATTATTTGCAGCATCCCTTTCATCCGGACCAAATCTGCAAATTACGTTTTGTAATATGCGTGAACATATAGAGTAGTCGACATTTCCCATTCACAAACAGATATCTTTAAAAATCAGATCATATCTGCACAGATGATTATTTGCAGCATCCCTTTCATCTGGACCAAAGTTACAGATTACATCTTGTGATATGCATGAACACATAGAGCAGTCGACATATTACATTTACAAGCAGATATCATTAAAAACAAGATAATATCTGCACAGATGATTATTCTTTACATCTCTCTCATCCTGATCAAATCTGCATATTACGACTCGTGATATGCGTGAATACATAGTGCAGTCGACATTTCTCATTCACAAACAAATATCTTTAAATAACCAGATCATATCTGCACAGATGATTATTTACAGCTTCCCTTTTATTCAGACGAAATCGGCAGATTACGTCTCATGTTATGCGTGAATAGATAGATCAGTCTTCAATACTCATTCACCAACAAATATTATTGAATAACCAGATCATATCTTCACAGATATTATTCGCAGCATCCCTTCCATCCGAACCAAATATGCAGATTACGTCTTGTGATATGCGTGAATACATAATGCAGTTGCCTTTTCTCATTCCCAAACAGATTCTTTTAGGACTCCAAATCATATCTGCACAAATGATTAATTGCAGCATCCCTTCCATCCGGACCAAATCTGCAGATTACGACTTGTGATATGCGTGAATACATAGAGCAGTTGTCATTTCTCATTCACAAACAGACATTTTTAAGACACCAAATCATATCTGCAAAAATGATTATTTGCAGCATCTCGTTCATCTGGACTAAATCTGCAGATTTCGTCTCGTGTTATGCGTGATTATATATAGCAGTTGTCTTTTCTGATTAACAAACAGCTACTTTTAGGACACCAAATCATATCTGCACAGCTGATTATTCGCAGCATCCCTTCCATCCGAACCAAATCTGCAGATTACGTCTTGTGATATGCGTGAATACATGATGCAGTTGCCTTTTCTCATTCCCAAACAGACATTTTTAAGACACCAAATCATATCTGCAAAAATGATTATTTGCAGCATCTCGTTCATCTGGACTAAATCTGCAGATTTCGTCTCGTGTTATGCGTGATTATATAGAGCAGTTGTCTTTTCTGATTAACAAACAGCTACTTTTAGGACACCAAATCATATCTGCACAGATGATTATTTGCAGCATCCCTTTCATCTGGACCAAAGTTACAGATTACATCTTGTGATATGCATAAACACATAGAGCAGTCGACATATTACATTTACAAGCAGATATCATTAAAAACAAGATAATATCTGCACAGATGATTATTATTTACATCTCTCTCATCCTGATCAAATCTGCATATTACGACTCGTGATATGCGTGAATACATAGTGCAGTCGACATTTCTCATTCACAAACAAATATCTTTAATAACCAGATCATATCTGCACAGATGATTAATTACAGCTTCCCTTTTATTCAGACGAAATCGGCAGATTACGTCTCATGTTATGCGTGAATAGATAGATCAGTCTTCAATACTCATTCACCAACAAATATTATTGAATAACCAGATCATATCTTCACAGATATTATTCGCAGCATCCCTTCCATCCGAACCAAATCTGCAGATTACGTCTTGTGATATGCGTGAATACATAATGCAGTTGCCTTTTCTCATTCCCAAACAGATTCTTTTAGGACACCAAATCATATCTGCACAAATGATTATTTGCAGCATCCCCTTTATCTGGACCAAATCTGCAGATTACATCTTATGATAAACGTAAATACATAGAGCAGACGTCATTTTTTATTCACAAACAGATATCTTCAAAAAGCCAGATCATATCTTTACGGATGATGATTTAGCATCCCTTTAATATAGACCAAAGTTGCAGATTACGTCTTGAGATATGCATGAACACATAGAGCAGTCGACATATTACATTTACAAGCAGATATCATAAAAAACAAGATAATATCTGCACAGATGATTATTCTTAACATCCCTCTCATCCTGATTAAATCTGCATATTACGACTCGTGATATGCGTGAATACATAGAGCAGTTATCATTTCTCATTCACAAACAGATATCTTTAAGACACAAGATCATATCTCACAGCTAATTATTTGTAGCATCCCTTTTATCCGGAACAAATCTGAAGATTAGGTTGTGTAATATCCGTGAATACATAGAGCAGTCGACATTTCCCATTCACAAACAGATATCTTTAATAAATAAGATTATATCTGCACAAATAACCATTTGCAGCATGACTTCCATTTGGACTAACACTTGAGATTACTGCTTGTTATATAAGCAAATACATAGAGCAGTCGTCATTTCTTAATCACAAATAGATATCTTTAAAAATCAGAACATATCTGCACAGATAATTATTTGCAGCATCCTTTTTCTTCAAACCAAATCGGCAGACTACGTTTTATAATATGCGTAAATACATAGAGCAGTCATCATTCTTTATTTACAAATAGATATCTTTAAAAATCAGATCATATCTGCACAGATGATTATTCGCAGCATCCCTTTCATCCAAATCAAATCTCCAGATTACATTTTGTGATATGCGTGAGTACATAGAGCAGTTGTCATTTCTCATTCACAAACAGATATCTTTAAGACACCAAATCATATGTGCAAAATGATTATTTGCAGCATCTCATTCATCAGCACCAAATCTGTAGATAACTTCTTGTGATATGCATGAACACATAGAGCAGTCGACATATTACATTTACAAGCAGATATCATTAAAAACAAGATAATATCTGCACAGATGATTATTCTTTACATCTCTCTCATCCTGATCAAATCTGCATATTACGACTCGTGATATGCGTGAATACATAGTGCAGTCGACATTTTTCATTCACAAACAAATATCTTAAATAACCAGATCATATCTGCACAGATGATTATTTACAGCTTCCCTTTTATTCAGACGAAATCGGCAGATTACGTCTCATGTTATGCGTGAATAGATAGATCAGTCTTCAATACTCATTCACCAACAAATATTATTGAATAACCAGATCATATCTTCACAGATATTATTCGCAGCATCCCTTCCATCCGAACCAAATCTGCAGATTACGTCTTGTGATATGCGTGAATACATAATGCAGTTGCCTTTTCTCATTCCAAAACAGATTCTTTTAGGACACCAAATCATATCTGCACAAATGATTATTTGCAGCATCCCTTTATCTGGACCAAATCTGCAGATTACATCTTATGATAAACGTAAATACATAGAGCAGACGTCATTTTTTATTCACAAACAGATATCTTCAAAAAGCCATATCATATCTTTACGGATGATGATTTAGCATCCCTTTAATATAGACCAAAGTTGCAGATTACGTCTTGAGATATGCATGAACACATAGAGCAGACGAAATATTACATTTACAAGCAGATATCATTAAAACAAGATAATATCTGCACAGATGATTATTCGTAACACCCCTCTCATCCTGATCAAATCTGCATATTACGACTCGTGATATGCGTGAATACATAGAGCTGTCGTCATTTCTTATTCACAAACAAATATCTTTAAATAACCAGATCATATCTGCACAGATAATTATTTGCAGCATCCCTTTCATCCGGACCAAATCTGCAAATTACGTTTTGTAATATGCGTGAACATATAGAGTAGTCGACATTTCCCATTCACAAACAGATATCTTTAAAAATCAGATCATATCTGCACAGATGATTATTTGCAGCATCCCTTTCATCTGGACCAAAGTTACAGATTACATCTTGTGATATGCATGAACACATAGAGCAGTCGACATATTACATTTACAAGCAGATATCATTAAAAACAAGATAATATCCGCACAGATGATTATTCTTTACATCTCTCTCATCCTGATCAAATCTGCATATTACGACTCGTGATATGCGTGAATACATAGTGCAGTCGACATTTCTCATTCACAAACAAATATCTTTAAATAACCAGATCATATCTGCACAGATGATTATTTACAGCTTCCCTTTTATTCAGACGAAATCGGCAGATTACGTCTCATGTTATGCGTGAATAGATAGATCAGTCTTCAATACTCATTCACCAACAAATATTATTGAATAACCAGATCATATCTTCACAGATATTATTCGCAGCATCACTTCCATCCGAACCAAATCTGCAGATTACGTCTTGTGATATGCGTGAATACATAATGCAGTTGCCTTTTCTCATTCCCAAACAGATTCTTTTAGGACACCAAATCATATCTGCACAAATGATTATTTGCAGCATCCCCTTTATCTGGACCAAATCTGCAGATTACATCTTATGATAAACGTAAATACATAGAGCAGACGTCATTTTTTATTCACAAACAGATATCTTCAAAAAGCCAGATCATATCTTTACGGATGATGATTTAGCATCCCTTTAATATAGACCAAAGTTGCAGATTACGTCTTGAGATATGCATGAACACATAGAGCAGACGACATATTACATTTACAAGCAGATATCATTAAAAACAAGATAAAATCTGCACAGATGATTATTCGTAACACCCCTCTCATCCTGATCAAATCTGCATATTACGACTCGTGATATGCGTGAATACATAGAGCTGTCGTCATTTCTTATTCACAAACAAATATCTTTAAATAACCAGATCATATCTGCACAGATAATTATTTGCAGCATCCCTTTCATCCGGACCAAATCTGCAAATTACGTTTTGTAATATGCGTGAACATATAGAGTAGTCGACATTTCCCATTCACAAACAGATATCTTTAAAAATCAGATCATATCTGCACAGATGATTATTTGCAGCATCCCTTTCATCTGGACCAAAGTTACAGATTACATCTTGTGATATGCATGAACACATAGAGCAGTCGACATATTACATTTACAAGCAGATATCATTAAAAACAAGATAATATCTGCACAGATGATTATTCTTTACATCTCTCTCATCCTGATCAAATCTGCATATTACGACTCGTGATATGCGTGAATACATAGTGCAGTCGACATTTCTCATTCACAAACAAATATCTTTAAATAACCAGATCATATCTGCACAGATGATTATTTACAGCTTCCCTTTTATTCAGACGAAATCGGCAGATTACGTCTCATGTTATGCGTGAATAGATAGATCAGTCTTCAATACTCATTCACCAACAAATATTATTGAATAACCAGATCATATCTTCACAGATATTATTCGCAGCATCCCTTCCATCCGAACCAAATATGCAGATTACGTCTTGTGATATGCGTGAATACATAATGCAGTTGCCTTTTCTCATTCCCAAACAGATTCTTTTAGGACTCCAAATCATATCTGCACAAATGATTAATTGCAGCATCCCTTCCATCCGGACCAAATCTGCAGATTACGACTTGTGATATGCGTGAATACATAGAGCAGTTGTCATTTCTCATTCACAAACAGACATTTTTAAGACACCAAATCATATCTGCAAAAATGATTATTTGCAGCATCTCGTTCATCTGGACTAAATCTGCAGATTTCGTCTCGTGTTATGCGTGATTATATATAGCAGTTGTCTTTTCTGATTAACAAACAGCTACTTTTAGGACACCAAATCATATCTGCACAGCTGATTATTCGCAGCATCCCTTCCATCCGAACCAAATCTGCAGATTACGTCTTGTGATATGCGTGAATACATGATGCAGTTGCCTTTTCTCATTCCCAAACAGACATTTTTAAGACACCAAATCATATCTGCAAAAATGATTATTTGCAGCATCTCGTTCATCTGGACTAAATCTGCAGATTTCGTCTCGTGTTATGCGTGATTATATAGAGCAGTTGTCTTTTCTGATTAACAAACAGCTACTTTTAGGACACCAAATCATATCTGCACAGATGATTATTTGCAGCATCCCTTTCATCTGGACCAAAGTTACAGATTACATCTTGTGATATGCATAAACACATAGAGCAGTCGACATATTACATTTACAAGCAGATATCATTAAAAACAAGATAATATCTGCACAGATGATTATTATTTACATCTCTCTCATCCTGATCAAATCTGCATATTACGACTCGTGATATGCGTGAATACATAGTGCAGTCGACATTTCTCATTCACAAACAAATATCTTTAAATAACCAGATCATATCTGCACAGATGATTATTTACAGCTTCCCTTTTATTCAGACGAAATCGGCAGATTACGTCTCATGTTATGCGTGAATAGATAGATCAGTCTTCAATACTCATTCACCAACAAATATTATTGAATAACCAGATCATATCTTCACAGATATTATTCGCAGCATCCCTTCCATCCGAACCAAATCTGCAGATTACGTCTTGTGATATGCGTGAATACATAATGCAGTTGCCTTTTCTCATTCCCAAACAGATTCTTTTAGGACACCAAATCATATCTGCACAAATGATTATTTGCAGCATCCCCTTTATCTGGACCAAATCTGCAGATTACATCTTATGATAAACGTAAATACATAGAGCAGACGTCATTTTTTATTCACAAACAGATATCTTCAAAAAGCCAGATCATATCTTTACGGATGATGATTTAGCATCCCTTTAATATAGACCAAAGTTGCAGATTACGTCTTGAGATATGCATGAACACATAGAGCAGTCGACATATTACATTTACAAGCAGATATCATAAAAAACAAGATAATATCTGCACAGATGATTATTCTTAACATCCCTCTCATCCTGATTAAATCTGCATATTACGACTCGTGATATGCGTGAATACATAGAGCAGTTATCATTTCTCATTCACAAACAGATATCTTTAAGACACAAGATCATATCTCACAGCTAATTATTTGTAGCATCCCTTTTATCCGGAACAAATCTGAAGATTAGGTTGTGTAATATCCGTGAATACATAGAGCAGTCGACATTTCCCATTCACAAACAGATATCTTTAATAAATAAGATTATATCTGCACAAATAACCATTTGCAGCATGACTTCCATTTGGACTAACACTTGAGATTACTGCTTGTTATATAAGCAAATACATAGAGCAGTCGTCATTTCTTAATCACAAATAGATATCTTTAAAAATCAGAACATATCTGCACAGATAATTATTTGCAGCATCCTTTTTCTTCAAACCAAATCGGCAGACTACGTTTTATAATATGCGTAAATACATAGAGCAGTCATCATTCTTTATTTACAAATAGATATCTTTAAAAATCAGATCATATCTGCACAGATGATTATTCGCAGCATCCCTTTCATCCAAATCAAATCTCCAGATTACATTTTGTGATATGCGTGAGTACATAGAGCAGTTGTCATTTCTCATTCACAAACAGATATCTTTAAGACACCAAATCATATGTGCAAAAATGATTATTTGCAGCATCTCATTCATCAGCACCAAATCTGTAGATAACTTCTTGTGATATGTGTGAACACATAGAGCAGTTGCCTTTTCTCATTCCCGAACAGCTACTTTTAGGACACCAAATCGTATCTGCACAAACGATTATTTGCAGCATCCCTTTATCTGGACCAAATCTGCAGATTACATCTTGTGATATGCGTGAATACATAGAGCAGTTGTCATTTCTCATTCACAGACATTTTTAATACACCAAATCATATGTGCAAAAATGATTATTTGCAGCATCTCATTCATCTGCACCAAATCTGCAGATTACATCTTGTGATATGCATGAACACATAGAGCAGACGACATATTACATTTACAAGCAGATATCATTAAAAATAAGATAATATCTGCACAGATGATTATTCTTAACACCCCTCTCATCCTGATCAAATCTGCATAATACGACTCGTGATATGCGTGAATACATAGAGCAGTCGTCATTTCTTATTCACAAACAAATATCTTTAAATAACCAGATCATATCTGCACAGATAATTATTTGCAGCATCCCTTTCATCCGGACCAAATCTGCAGATTACGTTTTGTAATATGCGTGAACATATAGAGCAGTCGACATCTTACATTTACAAGCAGATATCATTAAAAACAAGATAATATCTGCACGGATGATTATTCTTAACATCCCTCTCATCCTGATAAAATCTAGATATTACGACTCGTGATATGCGTGATTACATAGAGCAGTTATCATTTCTCATTCACAAACAGATATCTTTAAGACACAAGATCATATCTCACAACTAATTATTTGTAGCATCCCTTTTATCCGGAAGAAATCTGAAGATTAGGTTGTGTAATATGCGGGAATACATAGAGCAGTCGACATTTCCCATTCACAAATAGATATCTTTAATAAATAAGATTATATCTGCACAAATAACCATTTGCAGCATGACTTCCATTTGGACTAACACTTGAGATTACTGCTTGTTATATAAGCAAATACATAGAGCAGTCGTCATTTCTTAATCACAAATAGATATCTTTAAAAATCAGATCATATCTGCAAAGATGTGTATTTGCTGCATCCCTTTAATCTGGGCCAAATCTCCAGATTACGTTCTGTAATATGCGTGCATACATAGAGCAGTCGTCATGTCTTATTCACAAACAAATATTATTGAATAACCAGATCATATCTGCACAGATATTATTCGCAGCATCCCTTTCATCCAGACTAAATCTGCAGATTGCGTCTCGTGATATGCGTGAATACATAGAGCAGTTGTCATTTCTCATTCACAGACATTTTTAATACACCAAATCATATGTGCAAAAATGATTATTTGCAGCATCTCATTCATCTGCACCAAATCTGCAGATTACATCTTGTGATATGCATGAACACATAGAGCAGACGACATATTACATTTACAAGCAGATATCATTAAAAATAAGATAATATCTGCACAGATGATTATTCTTAACACCCCTCTCATCCTGATCAAATCTGCATATTACGACTCGTGATATGCGTGAATACATAGAGCAGTCGTCATTTCTTATTCACAAACAAATATCTTTAAATAACCAGATCATATCTGCACAGATAATTATTTGCAGCATCCCTTTCATCCGGACCAAATCTGCAGATTACGTTTTGTAATATGCGTGAACATATAGAGCAGTCGACATCTTACATTTACAAGCAGATATCATTAAAAACAAGATAATATCTGCACGGATGATTATTCTTAACATCCCTCTCATCCTGATAAAATCTAGATATTACGACTCGTGATATGCGTGATTACATAGAGCAGTTATCATTTCTCATTCACAAACAGATATCTTTAAGACACAAGATCATATCTCACAACTAATTATTTGTAGCATCCCTTTTATCCGGAAGAAATCTGAAGATTAGGTTGTGTAATATGCGGGAATACATAGAGCAGTCGACATTTCCCATTCACAAATAGATATCTTTAATAAATAAGATTATATCTGCACAAATAACCATTTGCAGCATGACTTCCATTTGGACTAACACTTGAGATTACTGCTTGTTATATAAGCAAATACATAGAGCAGTCGTCATTTCTTAATCACAAATAGATATCTTTAAAAATCAGATCATATCTGCAAAGATGTGTATTTGCTTCATCCCTTTAATCTGGGCCAAATCTCCAGATTACGTTCTGTAATATGCGTGCATACATAGAGCAGTCGTCATGTCTTATTCACAAACAAATATTATTGAATAACCAGATCATATCTGCACAGATATTATTCGCAGCATCCCTTTCATCCAGACTAAATCTGCAGATTGCGTCTCGTGATATGCGTGAATACATAGAACAGTTATCATTTCTCATTCGCAAACAGATATCTTTAAGACACCAAATCATATGTGCAAAAATGATTATTTGCAGCATCTCATTCATCAGCACCAAATCTGTAGATAACTTCTTGTGATATGTGTGAACACATAGAGCAGTTGCCTTTTCTCATTCCCGAACAGCTACTTTTAGGACACCAAATCGTATCTGCACAAACGATTATTTGCAGCATCCCCTTTATCTGGACCAAATCTGCAGATTACATCTTGTGATATGCGTGAATACATAGAGTAGTTGTCATTTCTCATTCACAGACATTTTTAATACACCAAATCATATGTGCAAAAATGATTATTTGCAGCATCTCATTCATCTGCACCAAATCTGCAGATTACATCTTGTGATATGCATGAACACATAGAGCAGACGACATATTACATTTACAAGCAGATATCATTAAAAATAAGATAATATCTGCACAGATGATTATTCTTAACACCCCTCTCATCCTGATCAAATCTGCATATTACGACTCGTGATATGCGTGAATACATAGAGCAGTCGACATTTCCCATTCACAAACAGATATCTTTAAAAATCAGATCATATCTGCACAGATGATTATTTGCAGCATCCCTTTCATCTGGACCAAAGTTACAGATTACATCTTGTGATATGCATGAACACATAGAGCAGTCGACATATTACATTTACAAGCAGATATCATTAAAAACAAGATAATATCTGCACAGATGATTATTCTTTACATCTCTCTCATCCTGATCAAATCTGCATATTACGACTCGTGATATGCGTGAATACATAGTGCAGTCGACATTTCTCATTCACAAACAAATATCTTTAAATAACCAGATCATATCTGCACAGATGATTATTTACAGCTTCCCTTTTATTCAGACGAAATCGGCAGATTACGTCTCATGTTATGCGTGAATAGATAGATCAGTCTTCAATACTCATTCACCAACAAATATTATTGAATAACCAGATCATATCTTCACAGATATTATTCGCAGCATCCCTTCCATCCGAACCAAATATGCAGATTACGTCTTGTGATATGCGTGAATACATAATGCAGTTGCCTTTTCTCATTCCCAAACAGATTCTTTTAGGACTCCAAATCATATCTGCACAAATGATTAATTGCAGCATCCCTTCCATCCGGACCAAATCTGCAGATTACGACTTGTGATATGCGTGAATACATAGAGCAGTTGTCATTTCTCATTCACAAACAGACATTTTTAAGACACCAAATCATATCTGCAAAAATGATTATTTGCAGCATCTCGTTCATCTGGACTAAATCTGCAGATTTCGTCTCGTGTTATGCGTGATTATATATAGCAGTTGTCTTTTCTGATTAACAAACAGCTACTTTTAGGACACCAAATCATATCTGCACAGCTGATTATTCGCAGCATCCCTTCCATCCGAACCAAATCTGCAGATTACGTCTTGTGATATGCGTGAATACATGATGCAGTTGCCTTTTCTCATTCCCAAACAGACATTTTTAAGACACCAAATCATATCTGCAAAAATGATTATTTGCAGCATCTCGTTCATCTGGACTAAATCTGCAGATTTCGTCTCGTGTTATGCGTGATTATATAGAGCAGTTGTCTTTTCTGATTAACAAACAGCTACTTTTAGGACACCAAATCATATCTGCACAGATGATTATTTGCAGCATCCCTTTCATCTGGACCAAAGTTACAGATTACATCTTGTGATATGCATAAACACATAGAGCAGTCGACATATTACATTTACAAGCAGATATCATTAAAAACAAGATAATATCTGCACAGATGATTATTATTTACATCTCTCTCATCCTGATCAAATCTGCATATTACGACTCGTGATATGCGTGAATACATAGTGCAGTCGACATTTCTCATTCACAAACAAATATCTTTAAATAACCAGATCATATCTGCACAGATGATTATTTACAGCTTCCCTTTTATTCAGACGAAATCGGCAGATTACGTCTCATGTTATGCGTGAATAGATAGATCAGTCTTCAATACTCATTCACCAACAAATATTATTGAATAACCAGATCATATCTTCACAGATATTATTCGCAGCATCCCTTCCATCCGAACCAAATCTGCAGATTACGTCTTGTGATATGCGTGAATACATAATGCAGTTGCCTTTTCTCATTCCCAAACAGATTCTTTTAGGACACCAAATCATATCTGCACAAATGATTATTTGCAGCATCCCCTTTATCTGGACCAAATCTGCAGATTACATCTTATGATAAACGTAAATACATAGAGCAGACGTCATTTTTTATTCACAAACAGATATCTTCAAAAAGCCAGATCATATCTTTACGGATGATGATTTAGCATCCCTTTAATATAGACCAAAGTTGCAGATTACGTCTTGAGATATGCATGAACACATAGAGCAGTCGACATATTACATTTACAAGCAGATATCATAAAAAACAAGATAATATCTGCACAGATGATTATTCTTAACATCCCTCTCATCCTGATTAAATCTGCATATTACGACTCGTGATATGCGTGAATACATAGAGCAGTTATCATTTCTCATTCACAAACAGATATCTTTAAGACACAAGATCATATCTCACAGCTAATTATTTGTAGCATCCCTTTTATCCGGAACAAATCTGAAGATTAGGTTGTGTAATATCCGTGAATACATAGAGCAGTCGACATTTCCCATTCACAAACAGATATCTTTAATAAATAAGATTATATCTGCACAAATAACCATTTGCAGCATGACTTCCATTTGGACTAACACTTGAGATTACTGCTTGTTATATAAGCAAATACATAGAGCAGTCGTCATTTCTTAATCACAAATAGATATCTTTAAAAATCAGAACATATCTGCACAGATAATTATTTGCAGCATCCTTTTTCTTCAAACCAAATCGGCAGACTACGTTTTATAATATGCGTAAATACATAGAGCAGTCATCATTCTTTATTTACAAATAGATATCTTTAAAAATCAGATCATATCTGCACAGATGATTATTCGCAGCATCCCTTTCATCCAAATCAAATCTCCAGATTACATTTTGTGATATGCGTGAGTACATAGAGCAGTTGTCATTTCTCATTCACAAACAGATATCTTTAAGACACCAAATCATATGTGCAAAAATGATTATTTGCAGCATCTCATTCATCAGCACCAAATCTGTAGATAACTTCTTGTGATATGTGTGAACACATAGAGCAGTTGCCTTTTCTCATTCCCGAACAGCTACTTTTAGGACACCAAATCGTATCTGCACAAACGATTATTTGCAGCATCCCCTTTATCTGGACCAAATCTGCAGATTACATCTTGTGATATGCGTGAATACATAGAGCAGTTGTCATTTCTCATTCACAGACATTTTTAATACACCAAATCATATGTGCAAAAATGATTATTTGCAGCATCTCATTCATCTGCACCAAATCTGCAGATTACATCTTGTGATATGCATGAACACATAGAGCAGACGACATATTACATTTACAAGCAGATATCATTAAAAATAAGATAATATCTGCACAGATGATTATTCTTAACACCCCTCTCATCCTGATCAAATCTGCATAATACGACTCGTGATATGCGTGAATACATAGAGCAGTCGTCATTTCTTATTCACAAACAAATATCTTTAAATAACCAGATCATATCTGCACAGATAATTATTTGCAGCATCCCTTTCATCCGGACCAAATCTGCAGATTACGTTTTGTAATATGCGTGAACATATAGAGCAGTCGACATCTTACATTTACAAGCAGATATCATTAAAAACAAGATAATATCTGCACGGATGATTATTCTTAACATCCCTCTCATCCTGATAAAATCTAGATATTACGACTCGTGATATGCGTGATTACATAGAGCAGTTATCATTTCTCATTCACAAACAGATATCTTTAAGACACAAGATCATATCTCACAACTAATTATTTGTAGCATCCCTTTTATCCGGAAGAAATCTGAAGATTAGGTTGTGTAATATGCGGGAATACATAGAGCAGTCGACATTTCCCATTCACAAATAGATATCTTTAATAAATAAGATTATATCTGCACAAATAACCATTTGCAGCATGACTTCCATTTGGACTAACACTTGAGATTACTGCTTGTTATATAAGCAAATACATAGAGCAGTCGTCATTTCTTAATCACAAATAGATATCTTTAAAAATCAGATCATATCTGCAAAGATGTGTATTTGCTGCATCCCTTTAATCTGGGCCAAATCTCCAGATTACGTTCTGTAATATGCGTGCATACATAGAGCAGTCGTCATGTCTTATTCACAAACAAATATTATTGAATAACCAGATCATATCTGCACAGATATTATTCGCAGCATCCCTTTCATCCAGACTAAATCTGCAGATTGCGTCTCGTGATATGCGTGAATACATAGAGCAGTTGTCATTTCTCATTCACAGACATTTTTAATACACCAAATCATATGTGCAAAAATGATTATTTGCAGCATCTCATTCATCTGCACCAAATCTGCAGATTACATCTTGTGATATGCATGAACACATAGAGCAGACGACATATTACATTTACAAGCAGATATCATTAAAAATAAGATAATATCTGCACAGATGATTATTCTTAACACCCCTCTCATCCTGATCAAATCTGCATATTACGACTCGTGATATGCGTGAATACATAGAGCAGTCGTCATTTCTTATTCACAAACAAATATCTTTAAATAACCAGATCATATCTGCACAGATAATTATTTGCAGCATCCCTTTCATCCGGACCAAATCTGCAGATTACGTTTTGTAATATGCGTGAACATATAGAGCAGTCGACATCTTACATTTACAAGCAGATATCATTAAAAACAAGATAATATCTGCACGGATGATTATTCTTAACATCCCTCTCATCCTGATAAAATCTAGATATTACGACTCGTGATATGCGTGATTACATAGAGCAGTTATCATTTCTCATTCACAAACAGATATCTTTAAGACACAAGATCATATCTCACAACTAATTATTTGTAGCATCCCTTTTATCCGGAAGAAATCTGAAGATTAGGTTGTGTAATATGCGGGAATACATAGAGCAGTCGACATTTCCCATTCACAAATAGATATCTTTAATAAATAAGATTATATCTGCACAAATAACCATTTGCAGCATGACTTCCATTTGGACTAACACTTGAGATTACTGCTTGTTATATAAGCAAATACATAGAGCAGTCGTCATTTCTTAATCACAAATAGATATCTTTAAAAATCAGATCATATCTGCAAAGATGTGTATTTGCTTCATCCCTTTAATCTGGGCCAAATCTCCAGATTACGTTCTGTAATATGCGTGCATACATAGAGCAGTCGTCATGTCTTATTCACAAACAAATATTATTGAATAACCAGATCATATCTGCACAGATATTATTCGCAGCATCCCTTTCATCCAGACTAAATCTGCAGATTGCGTCTCGTGATATGCGTGAATACATAGAACAGTTATCATTTCTCATTCGCAAACAGATATCTTTAAGACACCAAATCATATGTGCAAAAATGATTATTTGCAGCATCTCATTCATCAGCACCAAATCTGTAGATAACTTCTTGTGATATGTGTGAACACATAGAGCAGTTGCCTTTTCTCATTCCCGAACAGCTACTTTTAGGACACCAAATCGTATCTGCACAAACGATTATTTGCAGCATCCCCTTTATCTGGACCAAATCTGCAGATTACATCTTGTGATATGCGTGAATACATAGAGTAGTTGTCATTTCTCATTCACAGACATTTTTAATACACCAAATCATATGTGCAAAAATGATTATTTGCAGCATCTCATTCATCTGCACCAAATCTGCAGATTACATCTTGTGATATGCATGAACACATAGAGCAGACGACATATTACATTTACAAGCAGATATCATTAAAAATAAGATAATATCTGCACAGATGATTATTCTTAACACCCCTCTCATCCTGATCAAATCTGCATATTACGACTCGTGATATGCGTGAATACATAGAGCAGTCGTCATTTCTTATTCACAAACAAATATCTTTAAATAACCAGATCATATCTGCACAGATAATTATTTGCAGCATCCCTTTCATCCGGACCAAATCTGCAGATTACGTTTTGTAATATGCGTGAACATATAGAGCAGTCGACATCTTACATTTACAAGCAGATATCATTAAAAACAAGATAATATCTGCACGGATGATTATTCTTAACATCCCTCTCATCCTGATAAAATCTAGATATTACGACTCGTGATATGCGTGATTACATAGAGCAGTTATCATTTCTCATTCACAAACAGATATCTTTAAGACACAAGATCATATCTCACAACTAATTATTTGTAGCATCCCTTTTATCCGGAAGAAATCTGAAGATTAGGTTGTGTAATATGCGGGAATACATAGAGCAGTCGACATTTCCCATTCACAAATAGATATCTTTAATAAATAAGATTATATCTGCACAAATAACCATTTGCAGCATGACTTCCATTTGGACTAACACTTGAGATTACTGCTTGTTATATAAGCAAATACATAGAGCAGTCGTCATTTCTTAATCACAAATAGATATCTTTAAAAATCAGATCATATCTGCAAAGATGTGTATTTGCTGCATCCCTTTAATCTGGGCCAAATCTCCAGATTACGTTCTGTAATATGCGTGCATACATAGAGCAGTCGTCATGTCTTATTCACAAACAAATATTATTGAATAACCAGATCATATCTGCACAGATATTATTCGCAGCATCCCTTTCATCCAGACTAAATCTGCAGATTGCGTCTCGTGATATGCGTGAATACATAGAACAGTTATCATTTCTCATTCGCAAACAGATATCTTTAAAAATCAGATCATATCTGCACAGATGATTATTTGCAGCTTCCCTTTTATTCAGACCAATAGTCCGACCGATAGTCTGCATTTAGATCTCCCATGATAATCTATTCAATTATTTTATTTTTAGACCTTATATCCATATGTCCGGTATGTGCATCCTTTAGAAACAAACATAGTTGTCTACACATAGGGAAAGTACAAAAACTTAAAAGCTTATCTTGAAGTAAACAAGAAAAATTAAAAAAGATGTTACAGCATATTTTTGATAAGTACATCAAGTGGCGCGGTAGCGCCACGAAGGCTAGTTTAAGAAGCAGACGAAGCCGCGACGCCCGTGACACTATTTACTTCTATATTGATGTTCGGATTTTTCATGATACAGAAAAAAATGCTTATCGTTAGTGTTCGCGAGTTTTTTTGGCTTATACGTATGTTTACTGAGCAAAACTATGGTTTTCACTGAAATTATTTGTTAAAAAGCCGTTTCGTTTCATAATAAACGAGTTTATATATCACGAATGCTCAAAAGAGTATCTCTACTTTTTTTCTAGTGTGGTAGGACCGTGAAGTTGGCTTTCTAGCCTAAAAGTGGTAGGACCGTAAAGTTTGCCGCACAAGCTATTATGTGTAATACAGTTGGGTATCGCTTTCCCACAGATTTCTAAAAGTTGCGCGGAGTAAATGTGTTTACATTCTCTGCTTAAATTTTGTGACGTTGCACTATTAATAACGAGGCTCTCGTTACGCAAATCGTCAGATTACACTAACAACTGTAAACTGTAAGTTCACTCAATTCTATGTACCGCTGTCTCTAACATCTACAGGAGGGGACAACGGGTAGGTTTGAGGGACAGGAATGCCTGCCGCGACTAATGGTAAACAAATCGTAATACACAACTGTTTATGCTGGACAATAATAAGAGTACGTATATTCTACAACCCCCGGTATGGATTAGATCAAATCTGATTACAATAGTTCCTCGTAATAGTTACGCGTATACGAGAGGCGAAATGCTAAGAATTAATACCGTTTTTTATTAAAAACAATCAATACTCAACCTCGCGATCAATCGGCAATAAATAACTACTTCAATCACCCGACGCGAAACAATAAACATAAATTTCCCGATTCTAAATCTCTCTTTAACGGATTTTCCCCAAAATGGCGTCGGCGTCGCTACTGAAGGACGCAGCATTCTCCGTTCCTCTCTAACACCTGGATGTGGCTGGAATTCTGGCGCCTTGTACTATTGTTTATCCGAATTGATTCCGGCTAAAACGTGCAAAAATTAGGAAAACGTCGAGATGAACCCCCACCTGGACAACGCGGATTTCACGTCACAACGGAATACGGTTATCGACAAGGTCAGACTATGTAAAGAAACGCGGGAATGACTCACGAGATTAATCTTGGTAAAGATGCTCAGGTCACGGTTTGATCGGCGGCGGCTCAACGCAATAAACGTACAGATGCTGGATCTTTAGATCGATAGCGGCTTAATAATCTATTGTTCGAAGGCTGGATTGCTTGGCGGCTCAACGGATGTTCAATATTTACAATGCTGAATTGCTTAGCAATCAACAGCGGCTCAACGGATTTCCACAATGGTGGGAGTTTATTTGATCAACCGCGTTTCAACCTGTCATGCACAAGTATTTACTCGGTAAAATTTCAATTAGTTCGCGACACGACAGTTACCCCAAACCACAGAGAATACGAAAATGTGGCAATCGTGCCGAGTGTGCGTCGACATCCTTTTCTGCTTATTGAAATCCGCAACTGTACTTCCCCCCCCCCCCTCTCTCTCTCTCCCCTCTATCAAAAATGTTCAACTTAACCGGATCTGTGCATAGATTTCTGCAGAGATTTCTGCACAGATCTCTGCACCTGTACACATTATTTTCATAAGGGAGCCACCTCTAAATCACATTTACCTACTCGGTTCTCTTCAGACGATCTTAACAAATACTTTGGACAACACCCTGGAGAGTCTGGACCTTCCTGAACATTTCAACTATAGGGCTATTACAGAGTCTGATGTGTCAGCTGCTGTATCGCACTTTAACACCTAGGCTAGGGAAAGTAATGGCATCCCACAGGTTGTAATTTCTAAGGCACTGCCAGTACTCGTTCCATTACTATGTCAAATTTTTATATGTCAAACAATCAGCTATAAAGAGTAAGCCTGTTCTTTTTTGATATCGATTCTTAGAACTGGAAAACACATTATCTTTACACAATCACCTACACTGAGAAATTCTTCGGGCAGTGGCTTCACATAGCATGAACAGCGACTGTACTATGAGCTTTGCGCGGTAACTCTCCTAATTTTAGGAGCGCTACTGCCCCGAGAGGTGTTATTTCGCCGAAATTCTGCGGTTTCGATGCGACAGCAGCGTCGCACGGGAGAAAATAGCACTAAACGGGAGCACTGCTGCACGATTTTCGGGCAGCATCTGCTCGAAATTTTCGGAGAGATGAGCTAGTGCATTTAGTGCACCATTCTCTTAGGCCGGGGCAGTGGCTGCCCGAAGAATTTTTCAGTATACACTAATTCATTTCACGTCATTCACAGATGCTTCATATCATGGCCACTTGCACAAACTATTTTCTGTTATTTCTACGTATACTATTTTAAAATTGTACATAATTTACAGCAATAAAAACAAATCTCTATCTCTCCGTCGTTCTAATTTCATACATTGAAGTGCCTGTGACATAATGGTTATGTATATATACATAATGAAGTACCCCTGAAAAGTACATGAGGAGCAGTTTGCGCGTGTTGTATTGACAGCCATCACAATATGTGGGTATAAATATAATTCAGCAGAAAGTCTATTGTTAACTCAGCTCAATATAAGTTTATCATGTTTAGATATAATTTATTGTAGTGACAATATAATATACTTACTTTTCCATTGGCTCTACACTATATCTATTACAAGCTATTTTTCTGAACTCCTGAGATCCATCGCTGAAAAACTTATTTATTTGTGCCACCATTATTTTTGCAATTTGGCTGAAAAAAAATATAGGCTATCAGATAAATTGGAAAACTACTATACACCTGGTTCTGTATATATTTTAATTAAAAAGTTGCCACATTATTACATTGTTTTGTGGAAGTACCATATAAGGATAATAATACCATTTACGGCCACATCAAATACTTGTATTTATATTTAATATATTTTAAATAGTCAGTTCCAAATCAGTACATATTTTTAATAAGTATTACCAGGCAAATTACTACTAAAGATACATACAAAAAATATGTATTTATTTTTAACAGGGTAACGAAAACAATTTGCAGAGATATGCGTACAGATCTCTGCAATTTCGCCGTCTCCTTTTGATTTCCAGAAAATTCTTAAAAGCGTAGGACAAATATCCCCCTCTAAGAGCTCAGTGACCTTGCCGTGAGTAAGGCGGCTAAAGCAGGAGGGAGTCTGAATCCTGAATGGTATAGTTGTCATAATAATAAAAGCGGATCTGATGCCCACTCAACAATATAGTGGGTGAAAGAGTCTAGTCAAAACGGATATTGCTGGATCCCAAGATATTTTCCCTTTGTCAGGGTCTCATTATGAGTAATTGAGAAGAAACAATGAGGGGCAGTGGGCAGGGTGGCCAGATTGGGCGATTTTTCGCCCAAATGTGCGATTTATCAGCTGGTGGGGCGAAAACTTTCTCAGATTGGCGATTTGCGAAATGTTGGGCGATTTTCTTATGAATGGTGCGATTTTTAGGCGATATTTTAGTTCGTCCTACTTATATACTAGATTTTGACTATAATGTGACAACTGAACAACTCTATGCTCTATACTACTTATGCCCAATGCCGGCAAGTTGTCGCCGATAACAACGCCACAACGACAATGCCGCGAAACACTGGCCAATGCACACTGGGCAGTCCGCAGTCCGCCGCAGTCGTCAGGCGTCAACTTAACAAAACAAGCCATGACCTACCCTTTACCGTATAGGTCGTAACTCGTGAGACTTGAGTCGTGAGTCAAGAGCCGGCAAGCTAATACACATCTCTTTGTCCTCTACAGCTTTACATAGCCCGATAGCCGACAGTTGAACAGACAATTGAAGGTGCAAAACGCGAGCGGATCTTTGTCTATTTGTGTTCATCGCGATCTCGATGTCTAACAATCGTAACAGTTACAATACTACAAATAAGCTCATAGTGGATTTATTACCCTGTTTAGAAGTCCAGAAATCTGCATTAGTACGTTTAAAGAATAATTTAGTGGAAACTTTTGGAAGTAGCAGCAAGAATACTAGATTGTGATAATTACGTGATTTTGAAAGAATAGTTCAAGCGAACAGGAGATCTGTAGATCAGATCCTGCTTTGGTGTAAAAGCAGAGAAGCAGAGAATATTCAATCGAAAACATTAAACGACGTTCAAATCAAGTTAACTGAAAACTTTTTATTAATCAAGAGCCTTTTGCGCAATATCTTTGATTATATTTTAGAATTTGATGTTTCCGACGACAGCTTAGCGGATACGGTTTTAATAGGAAGCAGTGATAGCGATACTGACAACTGACGAGGAAAATTTCTATTTCAAATAAGTAATAAAGTAAGTATGATTGTATGATTGTTCTTCTACCTGTGTTTCGTCTTTCTGCCTTTAAATTTAGCTATTGTATTTGTTTACATGTAATTTTTGGAAGTTGCGTTGCGCGCCGCATTTAACCAATCTCGCTGTTTACAGTTATCGCGATCGCTATACTATTATAAATTTTAGTTAATGCTACTTTTTTGCATTATATAGGGCCGCCCGAATTCGAGAGTGAGGTTTATCACAAAATGTCATCTATATCTAAGGAAACCGCACGCATGAAAAAATGAAATTACAATTATAACCCAGATTGGGAGAAAGAATCATGGGCTAAGGGTAAGAATTTTTGTATATTTTAAATCTTTTTGCTATCATCTTCAATATTTTCTAAGTTTAAAATATTGGATTATTGTATAATACGTTATATATATTTTAGTTGGCTGACTAAGAGTAAAGACTTTGCAAAGCAAGCACATTGCAATGTATGTAATAAGAACTACCGAGCACACCAAAAAGACTTACAAAAACACGCTACAATGTTCATTCATGTGCAAAACATGGAATCCACACATGTGAAACAAAGAAGAATCTCTGATATGTGTACTAGTAATTCATCAAAGGATGATAACAAAATACGTGATCTGAAATTATCTGTATTTTTAGCATGCCACAGTAGTATACGATCTTCGAATCATTTATGTGAAGTATTAAAGAGCATAAGCATGCCTGATCCCAGATTGCATCGTACAAAATGTACAAATCTAATTAAGTACGTGATTGCTCCGAATATGCTGAAAGAGTTGGTGAATGATGTCGGAAACATACCATACTCTATAATTGTAGATGAATCCACGAGTTTTAAAAATAAGTATTTATGTCTATGTATAAAGTACTTCAGTACTACTCAAAGTAGAGTTATTACAGATTATTTAGGACTAATTGAAGTTCAAAAAGCAGATGCTAATACACTGTGCTCATTAGTCACACAATTTTTAAATGACATACATTTGCCCATTACTAACTTAATAGGATTAGGTACAGATGGAAGATCAAACCTATGCGGAAAAAAACATTCATTATACACTCTTCTTAAGAAAGATGCTCCTAAGTTACAATTAGTAAAATGCGTGTGCCATGCCCTTAATTTGGCAGCGTCAAGTGCAGCGGACGAGTTTCCTGCATCTGTAGAATTTTTGCTGAGAGAAATTTATAATTGGTTTTCCAATAGTCCTAAAAGAAAAGCAGAGTATAAAGCTCTGTGGGATGTTATTAATATAATATCTGAGAACAGCAATGATTTGCCGAAGACTTTTCATGAATTTATTAAACTCGCAGATACGCGATGGCTTGCTCGTTATAACGTAGTCAGAGTAATATTAGAACATTATTTTGAACTAAAAAGCTTTTTTGCTACGATTGTAAAAACGGAAAAGTGCTATACTGCAAGGCAGTTAAATACTATGCTTAATGATATTTCCAATTACTTATATTTAAGAATTGTTAAGCCAATATTATTTGAACTAAACGATGTAAATATGGCGTTTCAGAGCGAAAATGTTAACATGAGCTGTGCTTATGATGACTTAGCGAATCTTATAACATTTTTAGCAAAAAAAATATTAAAACCTAGTTTTATTTCAAATTTTGACCAAATCGTTGAAGCTCTAGAAAAGGATGAAGCTTATATGCATGTAAATGAAGCCGACTTTGGAATTGAATATAAATTATCATTATTAGAAAATAAAGATTTAGTAAATGACGAGATGAAAAATGATATCGAGTGTAGGGCATTTAGCTACATTAAAAAACTATGTTTACAATTGACTAAAAGGTTACCTGAAATCCTTAACCATTTTCAAAGAATAAAAATGATTTCGCCTAGTGTATGTTTAAGTCCGACGCGAGCAAAAATCGAAAATTTACCATTTTTAGATATATTCGCAAATAAAAAAGAATTAGGTTTACTGGAGAACGAGTACAACAAACTACAAGTGATAAATTGGTCAGAAATCCTTGAGCAGACGCAAGTTGCTGATGCATATCAATTTTGGCCAAAAGTTTACCGTCAACAAATGCAATTGTTGAAAGGGTATTTAGTGTAATGAATAGCGTAAGAACTAAATTTCGTAATAAAATGATGATAACATTGTTAAATGCTATACTTCGAATTAAAATGCATTTTTATGCGAATAAAACTTGTTGCGAAAAATTTGTTCCTTCTGCTGAAATTTTAAGGGATTTTAATTCCCAAACAATGTACTCTGATCAGCAAAAGAATGAGTCAGAAGATACAGATGATATTGAAGTACAAAGATTACTTAATGATATAGATATAGATTTTCCGTGTGTTTCTATATGTGATTCTTTTTATTAGTGATGCTGACAGAGATTAAAATACAAATTATAAAATATTTGTAATATTCACTAATAAAGACATTTATAATGAAAAATTGTTTTTTTTTCTTTTATTATATTATTTAAAATTCACTAAGTACATTTAAGCGAGCTCTGCGCGTGTTATTCTTTTTATGCATTTTTAAATTTTGCGCCATTTTATAGAAGTTAGAAAAGCTATACCAGAGGCGATTTGTACGGCGATTTTGCTACCAATAGGCAGCGACTTGTTGCGATTTCACAGCCAATAGGTGGCGACACAGGGTTTATGAAATCTGGCCACCCTGGCAGTGGGTCGCTTTAATTTACTTATCCCTATTTCACGTAAATATGTCAAAATTTTAGTACGCATGCTCATTTCAGCCAAACCAAGGCATAACACAATGGCGTAAGTGTATGATATCAAAACTTGTGCACAGCAAAATGATTTAAGCTCACTCTGAAAATGTTAACAGCAATTCAATAAAACCATTTAGATTTAATACTGTAAGGTGAGGTTCTACAAAATATTTTGACTTTTTCAACTGTTTTATTTAATTGTAACATTTTCTCAAATTTTGCACTCATGTTTGATATAAAAAAAGAAAAAGTTATCTTAATTTTGAGCAATTTCATACATTTTTTAAATGGCATATTGCAAAAAAACCCATTAAATAATAGGGTTAGTTGCAAAAATCTCTTGCGCACTAGGTTTCGACTAAAGTCAAAAAATTAAGGTAAGTGTTTTTATTAATCTAAATTAAACAAAGTTCAATAGTCCGACTTTTTAGCATTTTTGACATGGAACATTTTTTTATCGTTAGTCGAAACTCGAAACCTAGTGCTCAAGAGACTTTGGAAAGTATCCCCATTATTTGAAATATATATTTTTTTTTCATTTAAAAAATTATGATATTTTCTCAAAATTTAGGTATCCTCCTCATTTTTTATTCTAAATATAAGTGCACAATTTGAGAAAAGATTATAGTCCAAGAGCCGGCCATCTAAAAACGGTTGTGATAAGGCTTAAGCCTGTTCTCTTTTGATATCGATTCGATAAGTATCAAAGAGTCGATAGCCCGCTCGGCAGAAGTCCTAGTGGGGTATATATGCGTGGACGTGCAATCAAACAGGTAAAATTTTGCGAATTACGGTCGTCATCTGGTAAAAGCTTGATAATTTACACAAACATTCCTTGAAACAAGAGAAACTCGGAAAAAACTTGACAGAAGCATAAGTGGGAAACAAAATGGCAGCGAAGTGCCGTAAGTTGCAAAATATTTATGCAAAGCGACGTCATAAGGTTTAATCCTGCTATTTTGGGTAGGGATTCATTACATCATTATTAAGCAGTGGAAAAAATGGCAGAAGTCTAGGTGGGGGACAAGTATCGAAAAAATTAACCTAAAGTTGCCGAATTTCGTGAATAAGCCGACTGGTATCTTCTGCATTTCTTTTTATTTTTTATCGATTTCTAATCCACCTCAATTCAATGCACTATGCAATTTTATAAAAGCATAGTTTGTAGTTATATGACATTGAACAAATTATCGCAAAACCATAGGTGAAAAACAAAATGGCGGCGGACGCGCTATATAATTTTGCAAAAGTGCGCATACGACGTCGTGGTGTAATATAAAGATCTGGCACTATTTATTGTATTTATTATTTATATTAATAATAGTATAACAACAATAATAATAATGGTTGTTATTATTATTATTAATCAATTCAATAATATTGATAATAATGTATAATCGTTCTGGTAGCTGTAGCTACTGCACGTATAGTTTGTCTATCATTAATATGCGTATATAAATTTCACAATTATGCAAATAAATAACATAATTTCAACAATTAAAAAAATTTATTAATTACTAAACATGCTTCTACGCATGAGTACAGGACCGTGCATAACTAATATTAGATTACTAGGAATGAAGGCGCGCTTCGCACGCTCTTGATTCTATCTCTGTCTAATAACACTGGTAGAAAATCTACCATAAGTGTTGGGCGGCACACTAACGTCTGCTAATATTTTATAAGCATGTAAGATGTAAATCCCTCAAAGCTATTTTTTAATAAATATATTAATAATGCTCAATGTCGTCATCATTGGTTTGAATAGTGAGTTTGAAGAAAAGTTCAGTATAAGAGTCAGTGGGTTTGTCTATCATTACAATGCCATTTATTTGCATTATAAAAAGCTATACAACTGAAATTTTACACAGATACTTACTATGCTACATAGAAAACATGTAACCTAGATGATTATGATTTAACAGTTTTCTTCTTTTCATTTATATTTTCACATCGAGGCCCATATGAATTTTTTAATGTAGCGTATCAAATTTTGCTTGTAAACAGTTAAACAGAAACTACCATCTCTAGCACTTTGTATTTCAGGTTTCAAGTGTATTTTACATGAAGAAAGTGATAAGTATTTTAGCTTTTTTGTCAAGGCATTAATTAGAATTTTGACTTTTAACAGTTGTGAGAGATTCTGAAACCGATACGTGTTTCTCCATTTTTTTCTCATTCGAAAACTAACAGGTCTAGAAATCTCATATTTTGCATATAGATTTCTTTTGCGATTGTGGAAAGATATTTGAAGTTGAATCAACGTTAACTGAAATACTTTTGTGTTCGACTACAACACCCATGATAATTATTTAGTCGTATAGCATGAGTTTGCATTCACATCAATGTCGGAGTCGAAATCAGAAGTTTTTCGGTTAAGGTCGATTAAACTTTAAATATCTTTTCACAATCGCAAAATAAATCTATATGCAAAATATGAGCTCTAGACCTGTTAGTTTTTGAATGAGAATAAATGCTAAAATGAAAAGACAGGTATCGGTCTCAAAATCTCTCACAACTATTAAAAGTCAAAATTCTAATTACCCAATGAAACCTTGACAAAAAAGCCAAAACATTTATCACTTTCTCCACGTAAAAATATGCTAGAAACCAGAAATACAATGTGCTAGAGATAGTAGTTTCTGCGTAACTGGCTATAAATAAAATTTGACCTGCTCAATTAAAAAATTCGCATGAACCTGGATGTGAAAATATGAACGAAAACAGTTAAATCAGAATCATCGAGGTTACATATTTCTAGGTAACATAGGAAGTGGCAGTGTCATATTTTAGTTGTCTAGTAGCTTTTTTAGGATTCAAAGAGCATTGTATAATGATAGACTTAAACTTACTGACTCGGATACTGAACTTTTCTTTAAATTCACCTCTCAAACCTCATCGAGGGCGACTTTGGGCACAGAGACACAGTATATCTTCAAACTCTTTATTCTTTTAATTGAACTTCTCACTGACATTTAAAAAAAAAACTAAATAATATTCATTTTTTAATACACATGTTATAATACTACACACTCTTGGTAATGATTAATTTTTACTAAAATTTCGTGCTAGTTATATTACATATATTTTATCTGTTATCAAGGTTTCCACATTTCATTTTAAACACCTCAAACATTTCTACCAGGGTTATGAGTTATGACTGTTTTGAGGGTTATGAATTTAAAGCGCGGTTCTGATCTCATTGCCTAGGCAACCAACCACCAACCAATCAGAATCACGTATTAAATGATTCACAACAAAGGCCATCATATTTTTAAGAGAGATCTACTATTATATTAAAGTTCTTAATGTCCCCGTGTGCCGTGAAGCCTTTCACATCTTTTTCCAATAACTTAACATCTAGGATATAATTTTGGGCCTTACACTTTTTGGGCCTTAACATTTTTGGGCCTTAAATATTTTTGGGCATTAACATTTTTGGATCTTAAAATTTATAACCTCAAAATTTTTGGGCCTTAATAATTTTACTTTATTTAAATATTCCTATGTGCCGTGAAGCCATTCATATCTTTTCTCAATAACTGACATATTTATGTCTATTAGTATAATTCTTATCTCATTTGAATTTTTTGAAGTCCTATAAACTGTATAACAACATAGACTTAAGGGTAACAATTTCAGACCCGTCATAACGATTGCCAAAGCGAACAGCGCCCCTTCACTGAAACCCATAAAGTCGACAGTCACAACAAGTTCGTAGCACTAAAAGTTCAAATAAAAAACTATATACAAGACCAAAGCTAATATGACAATACAAAGTAAAATAGAAATTGAAAATCTTCAAATTTCAAGGCCAGAGCAGACTAAGCAATCAAAACAATTTCCCCGGTTATCTATACATATTGGGACGCATGCGCGGATTGCATTGATAAATGTCAGATTTGTATATGAATATTATCGTACAAAATTATTATAAATTTTTCGAACTTGCCACTCCTAAAGTTCAGAGCAGACTGAGGAATCGAAACCACTTTCCCGTCTATTTATACATATTCGTACGAATGTGCAGATTGCATTTGTGAATATCAGAAATATAATATATATATTTAACTTACACTGCCTTCCAAAGTTTAGTCGTCTTTGACACTATGATTTTTTGCGTCAAATACTATATTAGAAAAATATTACAGATAAACTTATAGGAATATTATCGTACAAAATGTTTATGATTTACTGATCATACTATATCAAAAAATTCAAGCAGACTGATCAATGAACCAACTTTCACGCACACACACACAGATATATATATATATATATATATATATATATATATATATATGTATTGTCGTAAAGACTAGAAAAATCTACAAATATAAACCTATAAAATATTGTTACGCATGCGCGGACTGCTATTGTAATATATGAATCGTACAAATGTTACATGTGAGAGTCGATGGTTTTGTTCTTCGTGAGGTGTTAAGTTCACGATTGCTGCAAAAATATCGGGACAATGAAATGATAACAATAGATTATCGGTAAATGCGCTTTCGTTTATTAATCGTAATTCACAATGTATGGTTAAGTTTATGTAATTTCGTTTTAATTGGCATACCCCTGTCGAAAATATCAAGGTTGATATCAACCTTAATATCAAGGTTGATACTACCTTGATTGAACCTTGATTTCAACCTTCATACGAACCTTGATCAAAACAAATATAAAACGTAAATTGCAGGTTCAACAGGATAAATGTTGATAATGCATAAGTAAAGGCATCGATTGTTAAAATTTATAATCTATACGAACAACAATTTGAAAACAAAAATTTAAAAAAGCCGATCCAAAATGGCCGACCATGGCATGCGTTTTTGTACCATATGGCTCGGAAAATTTGTTTCTTGTTGTATTTTTATTAATAGAAAAGTACGCAGAAATAAAGACAAAGCACATCAGTCCAAAGGTTTTTAGGGTCGCTGAACACAAATTTGATATCAGATTTGCAAAATTATTTATTTAAACAATGCTGTTTATAAAAATTATTGCAAAATTAAGGTTTTAACTAGTGTTATTCTGGAGGTTTCGAAGGTCGCTGATCACGAATCTTATATCAGATTTGAAAAATCATTGGTTTAAACGATAGTTCTTACATAAATTATGGCGAAATTCAGTTTTTCATACGATTTACAGTAAGAATCAAATATATACCATTTTTGCGGTTGCTAAGCACGAATCTGATATCGAAATTCCGTTTTTGTGGCAAAAAAATATTAATTAATTCATATTGATAGATTTTTTATTTTAAAACTGTATTGGCACATCCGAAAGAAGCGAGGATAATATGCAAGGCCAAAATTGTTCAACTAACGTTCGCCACACGCCATTTTTTTTTAAAAACATTCACTAAAACACTACGTTGGCACATCGGAGGAAGGCAAGCAAAGTGAGGAATAAATCTGAACCCAAAATACTCTAACCAAAGTACCCCACGCTCGCCAAATAAATAAATTTATTTTTAAATTACGTCGGCACATCAAAGAAAGGCGAGCGAAGCGAGGAATAAATCTGAAACCCAAAATACTTTAACCAAAGTATCCCACGCTTCCCGAGTAAAATAACTTATTCAAACTACACCTCGGCACATCGAAGGAAGGCGAGCTAAGCGAGGAATAAATCTGGAACCTAAATGTGTAAACCCAATTACCCTACACTCCCTGAGTGTAATAATTTATTAAAGCTACACGTCGGCACATCTAAGGAAGGCGAGCAAAGCAAGGATAAAATCTAGACTCAAAGTGTCCAAATCAACCTAATTACCCCACGCCACTTTAGTGTAATAATTTATTTTAAAAACACGTCGGCACATCGAAGTAAGGCGAGCTGAGCGAGGAATTAATCTTAAACCTAAATGTGTAAACCCAATTACCCCAGTTTCCTCGATCTAAAACTAGAGCCCTTAAACCTACCCCGGGTTCCGCAATTGTTTATGTAAGAGTAATTTAATAAATACGCTGGGATATCGAAGGGTAGCAAGCGAAAGCAAGGGTAGCCTCTAAATGAAAGCTCTTAAACTTACTTACCCAACGCGATGCGAATTTTTATGGGAAAATACTCATTTAATAAATACTTCAGCACATCGAAGGATGGCATGCGAAGGCAAGAACGTTATCTTGATTTAAAACCCACCTCCACCTCGAGCCACGAGTTCTATACAAAAATATACTGTTATAAATAGAAAGAACATTAAAGAGAGCCGGGCGAGAACAAGCCGTCGCTTAAGACAAAAGTTTCCGCCCGACAAAAATATGCCGTATATCGAAGGGTGGCGAGTGAAATTGAAGGTGGCGTTTGAAACGAGCGCTCTTAACCTCACCTATACTATGCGCCGCGAAATACTCCATGCGTCATTGTCACTATATGATCTAACATTTAAATTAACTTTGCAAAAATTTAAAAAAATTTCCGCACGCGTCACAATTTCCAGTGAAATAATAGTGTAAATGAAAAATGTTATTTTCCCACCGTTACTCAAGTATATACTCGAGATAACACGTGAACGTGATAAATTTTCATAGATGTAACAATATTAAGAGCATTATTTACTCGTTTATTGGCAGCGCTTACAGGCCGTATGAACCCTCACCCGCTAGTTTCATAAGGAGCGCAGTTTCAGTATATCTGTAGTCTATACATCTAAGACTAATGTACTACTCAACGCTCCCAAAATTTAATAATGTATTCAAGCTACACCTCTGTACATCGAAGTAAGGAAATATTTGATGTACTGAGCTGTAGTTTTTAGTATATTACGATACGTGTGACCTGCTATTTTCGGCTATTTTCAATTTTTATTCTTAAATTGTTATTCGTATAGATTATAAATTTTAACAATCGATGCTTTTACTTATGCATTATCAATATTTATCTAGTTAAACCTGCAATTCACGTTTAATATTCGTTTCGATTAAAATGAAATCAAGGTTGATATCAAGGTTGAAATCAAGGTTCAATCAAGGTAGTATCAACCTTGGTATTTTCGACAGGGACATACATACTATTATATTACATTTGGAACTCATTACACATTATGTTATTAACATGCACAGAAAAATAATCAAACTCGCGCAACCTTTTAATTTTTTGTGTATATCATTACAATATCATTTTCTTTAAATTTTCTTTGAAGCTATGAACATGTATACCTAATATCAACTAAGCGACGTTAGGAGTGAGGTAACCCTGCTAGTAAAATATTAAATTGAATGATATCTTACCCATTTATTTGTTTGTTTACTTACTTAAATTTGGACGTTGCAATTTGTACATAGGTATAGAAAGTAAATATTTATAAACATTAAATATTATTTAATTATTTATCATATGAGTTTAAGTCTTTCAAGTAAAGTTATTATATATTTATTTATCTATTTATTATATAAAATATTGTATATTATAAATTATTTTGGTTTACTTAGTTGTTTTCTTCTTGATTATATTCTAATTCTTTTCCTGGTAAAATTGTTGCCGGGTTTTCGGGTAGAAACTCACAAGTATTTTTCAACATCGGTAGAATCCAGCAAACGGATCTCCCAAGAAACCCGGAACTGGCGACATGAATTTTGTATGACATTCTAGGTAAAAACCCGACAAGAACTAAAAATGTTCATTGACGTCATTTCTAACGTCTTATGTGAGGAAAAACATATCATGATACTATCCTGTTAATATCTAAAAGATATTTCGCCAGGAGAAAGTAAAATTACAAATCGCAAAAAGATAATGTCTAGGTCTTTAGAATCGCCGATTACGGGATTCAGGGTCCGGATATAGAAATGCAATTTTCGTCAATATCTCGTAAAGGGGGCCTTTTCGTGAAAAACTGACGAAATTTTCGCCCCAGTAATGGGGCTCGAACATCGAATTTCCATTCAGGTATCATAGTCAGATTTTTGAAATTTGAGGTTAGGAATGCATTTTTCGTCGATATCTCGTAAATGGGGGCTTTTCGAGAGAAACGGACGAAATTTTTAGCCCCATACATGGGGCTCGAACATCGAATTTCCATTGGGGGTAGTAAACTAACATTTTATGGATTTTGAAGATAGGAATCCATTTTCCGTTTTTGAAACGATGATCCTTTTCTACAACTCCATAAAGCTAGAGAATGACGTCTACAAGTGAGCCTTTCACAAAAATCTACGCAGCACACTTCCTAGAGTCCATCATCGCCGACCCTGAACACCTAGATACCATCTACAAGCGATTCTTATGCCTAGACACGAAAAACTATGTAGCGCACTAGATAGCTGCATACTTGAGGCATTAATTTATTCGTGAAGCAATCGTCCGAAAATATAACCTCTAATTGAAACGGGCCTGCAGTATACCTATACATATACTCTTACCGGGTTTTCGCCGAGCATTAACCAATATTCCTTCCTTGATTTTCGCGAATGGTTCTGGCTTGTTTCTTCTGTACCAGCTAGAACTTATCGGCAATTTTTTACCAGGGTCACTTTCGTAATGAATGTTTTTCTTCTTCTGTAAAATAAGTATGTTTATTAAGATGAATTTACTTCGTTTATAGTTTATTATAATTTTATTTCAATTTTTTTTTACCTTCAGAATCTTCTTTGTTCAATATTATATCTCTAGCGGTATTTGGTAACTAATTTCCTTTAAACCACGAGAATTCATATTTTGTTTCGTTAAAGATCCTTCCATAATTTTCTGCATTAAGTTCGGTAGGCACTTAAATAATTGTTTTTTCCTCACATATATCATTACTCAATTCTTCAAATGCTACTTTATATTGTTCATTTCAATTTAAAATTTTAGAAGGATTTTTTCCCTTTTTTATAAAATGCCGGATTACAATCGCATCCTGTTAAAGCGTGAAATCCTGATGGGAACGCTGTGCACTATGTTTTTCCTAATGATGTGTATAATTCATTAATATAGATAATTCGTTGTTTTTCTGAAGTTCCATATTCAAACCAAATTCTTCATTTATATTTTACGTAATGCATATTGGCCAAAATAATTATTAAAATTTCGGTATCAGAACATTTTATTACAATATTCGCATTTTTATCAGTGTTGCACGCATGATAAACAATTTTTGTATTATTTAGCTTTTTCATGTGTAGGACAAGAAAACCTTGAGTTGATAGCTTTAATAACATTATGTTCTTCATTAAGTACATATTTATATCAGTATTTAAAATTCAACATAATAATTTTAGTTCCAATATAAATTGCCATTTCATTATTTTCCCAATGAAAATAAAATTCAACTAAAGCTTCTTTGAACCAACTATTTCTTAATTTTTTACGGAAGTCACTCGGCCTTATTTGCTCAAGCCCGGATATAACGTAATCTCTCATAGATCCTCCTCTTATAGATCGCTCATAATCTTTAATAGATGGTGAAAAATATTTATAAAAAATAATATAAATTTCAGAAGCGTTGTTATTTGTTATCATTTGTAATATTTTCTTTGATATATTTTTGAATGTTTGAGGAATATCTCGCATGCAATGCAATAAAAAAACCATCTATTATTCAAATATCGACATAAGGTAGTGGAGTATTTTCGGCTTTAAAACACTCTACCAATGCCGATTTTTTCTGCTTTACATATAATGCCGACCAAATGACACAATGACATGGGCAATGGAATTAATGGAAAAATTAAAACTTTTTCTACATTAGTATTTTCATTTAATGAGATACCAAGCATACGTCCAAATAAATCACTTTGCAACCTTACTTCTTGCACTATATTATTAATTTTTAGTTTCTTTACTGCATTGTAGGAAGCAAAATTTGATATTTTATTTCTTTTTATAGGCTCCTCAAATCTCTTATAAAAAGTGGAACATTCTTCAATAAATGTTTCATGTAACTGATTATTATTTCTCTACATCTAAGAGAAAGGTAGCTACTTCCTTTGATGCGCTTTGGCCTGTACTAATGTTATATAATACGTTATCATCTAATATATCGTGGTCAAAAGAAATAATACTTTTTTCGATTTCTTCAATAAATTTATTAAGTTGTGAAGAGTCCTTGCTTAATTGATGCTTTTTTTTAATCCACTTTCTTCATAAACGTGTGATATAATAGTACTCCTTAAACTATGTCTTTTTGCCCATCTTTGGCGCACTGATATTGAATTAGTATAATTGACTATGCTTGTCAATTTATTTGCTGCATCAGCATTAATTGTTTATTTTAGTGTTAAATCTACTGGGTTTCTTGAAAATAGCTAATCAGTTCTTTTTATACCGAAGAATCCCTTTTTGAATTCAGCTGCAAGTTCTGAATGAGTCTAATCAACTTTTAATAAGTTATCATGGTATTTTAGTAACCAACGAGAATAATTTACTTGGTTAAAAATGAAAAAAATATTACACAGTTCAGGTAACATGAACTTGAAAAGCTGAAAATCTTCGATTCGAATGCTTTGAGTAAATATTAGATAATAATTGATTAAATTGATATACATCATCTAAAATTGTGCTGTTTTTCCATATTTACCGTGTAATGTGTTATTTTTGAATACAAAATATTTTGAAGTTATTCGTATCAATTCTGCATCATCAAAAAAGTTACCTGTAATTTTTTGGGTTTGACAATTTTTAATCTTCTTTACTAATCTGTCTGCAATATATAGATCATATATTTTAAGAAATTTTCTAAAATGTAGTACTTGTAAACCTACAGCAACAAGAGGGTATAAACGTTTGTACCTATTAAAGTGTTTCCCACTAATGAAACCATTGATATAATTAGGGATTTTTATTAATAATAATAACAACATAATAACAAATAATTGATTAATAATCATAATAATAACAATTATTATTATTACTGTTATACTATTATCAATACAAATAAGAAATACAATAGCACCAGATCTTTATATCACCACGACGTTGTATGCCCACTTTAGCAAAATTATTTAGAGCGTCCGTCGCCAATTTGTTTTTTACCTACGGTTTTGCAATAATTTTTTCAATGTCATATAACTACAAACTATGCTTTTATAAAGTTGCATAGTGCATTGAATTGAGGTGGATTAGAAATTGATAAAAAATAAGAAGAAATGCAGACGATATCAGTCGGCTTATTCACGAAATTCAAAAACTTTAGGTTAATTTTTTCGATACTTGTCCTCCACCTAGACTTCTGCTATTTTTTCTAATGCTTAATAATGATGTAATGAATTCCTAGCCAAAATGGCAGAATTAAACCTTATGACGTCACTTTGCATAAATATTTTACAACGCCATTTTGTTCCCCACCTACGCTTCTGACAAGTTTTTTGCACGCCCGCGCATATATACCCCACTAGGACTTCTGTTAAGCGGGCTATCGACTCTTTGATACTTATCGAATTAATATCAAAAGAGAACAGACTTAAACCTTATCACGACCGTTTTAGATGGCCGGCTCTTGGACTATTACAATCATATAAAGCTAGCAAGAAACGGTCGCTTCGCACGCAATTTACAAATTAATTGTAATGATATTTAATTATTTGATGTGTCATTATTAAATATACTATTAAACATTAAATGTACACTCGATAAGAGTTAACTCTTGTGGAACGTTTTTTAAATGCTCCAATCAGATTGACGGATCGATAAATTCTAACCAATTGAAAGCACGATTTCAAAAACGTTTCAAGAGAATTAACTACCGTCAAGTACAAATAAATATATTTAATACAGCCAAGATTCCATAAAAGTAGTTATAGCTGCTAGTACACAGGACCAGTTTTAAAATAATAAAATAAAAAAGAATAATAAATAATTTTAAATATTAATGTTTTCAAACTCTTTGTAATTATTTGATGAAAGTATTAATTATATTAACAAAATATAACAATATTAATTAAACATTTTTTCATTTACATTTATGATATAATGTCAATTGTAGGATTATAACAGTCATAACATCTATATTCTGTACTAAAAAATGTAATACATAATACAATATTCACTTTTATATAAGATGATAACAATATCTTACATCCCTAGCAAAAAAGAAAAATAAAAACAACTGAAGAAAACAGTCATGAATTGCAGATGACAGCAGAAAAATGTTTAAAACAGTTTTCTTCAATTTATGATTAATATCTTCCACATTCGTTAGTTTTTTTCCTAATCAAACAGTTATCTTTGGATTTCTACTGATTATTCATTTAAAAACATGCCTTTAATAACATAAAAAAATAACTGTTGAAAACTGTTAAATCTGGTATTATCTGCAGTTAACTGAAGAAAACTAAAAAACAACTAATGATACCTGTAAATAACTGTTGTCTTTGTCTGTATTTTGCCATTTTTCTGCTAACAATTTCTGTTTTCAGTTTTCTTCTGTTTCAGTCTAAACGCTTCCGATAAAAACTGTTATGTGCAGATTTTTTTCTGCTAGAGAATAATATAAGTATAAAAAATTATGTAATTTTATATAAAATCATATATTATATTCTTTACACAAAGATCAATTAATTTAATTATCATTTTATACAATACTTATCTGGATTATTAAATAAGTCAACTATAAATTTTTGTAACAAATATTTAGATATAATAAAAATATATAACACATTATTCAGAGTACATAATTTATTGTAATGTTTGTTTTAACATCTCTTTTAAAATATGGTTTATTTTAAGAAATTTATGTTTATTAATATTAATTTATCTTTCCCTACTGAAATGTTCAAATATTCGGTATATTGATTGATGATTTTTAAAATACTTTCAATCTTAATTATTTTACTGAAGGAGGACCAATATTTTAAATACCATAGAGTCCTCATAACCTTATGAACCCTGTCAAAAATATCAAGGTTGATACTACCTTGGTTAAACCTTGATTTGAACCTTGATATGAACCTTGATTCCATCTTGATCGAAACGAATGTCAAACGTGAATCGCAGGTTGAACAGGATAAATGTTGATAATGCATAAGTAAAGGCATCGATTGTTAAAATTTATAATCTATACGAACAACAATTTAAGAACAATAATTAAAAATAGCCGATACAAAATGGCCGACCACAGCATGCATTCTTATACCATATAGCTCGGAAAATTTGTTTCTTGTTGTATTTTTATTAATGGGAAAGTTGTAACGGGGTTCACTTTCGGGGGAAAACTCGGTGATATTCAACTGGATCACAATCTCTCGGTGCGACGGAGAACTCTCTCAACGTCCGTGATTTACCCGCGTTGCAACGCAGCTCGTCGCTAGAGCTGCTTCGCGAACGTCGTGTTCGCACGTGTGCTACCTCTCCGCACTCTCCTGTGCGGAGCCGGCTTCTCAGTTTTGCGTTGCAACCACTTATTGCAACGCCCGCGGAAGCGGCGGTATTCGCGATGAGGACGCAGGGAACGGGAGAGAACAAGTCGGGAAAATAAATCTAATTCCGATTAAAATCAAATAAAATAATGATATATTGTGCGGCCAATGTTTTCTCAATACAAACGTGCGCCGAGTCACCTCATTGTCGGCTCGGCGTGGAGAGTATCTCGCGTAACTTACGCACGCAAACGAGAAGGCCGTTACTCGGTGCCGCTACACCAAGTAGCAAAGCTGTAGCCGCTGCTACCGCTGACGCGATACAGAAAAAAGGCTCCGCCCTACTTACTCGCAGTCGCCATTCTCGATAGACGCGCACCACACACTCACACACACTCTGCGCCGGTGGTGTTGTTGGCTCACTCGCTGGAGCCGACGTCCTGTCATTTGGCCGCTGATCGACAGGCCGGGTCGTCCCTGCTTCTCGTAGCTGGAGTTGACTTGGACATCTTCTTCTCGCGATCTCACACACACTCTCACTCTCTCGCACGCTATCGGTCGTCGCTCGATGCCGTCAGTTTCACACACGAGAGCTGACGCGTTCGCACCTATGGCCGGAAGCTATCTCCTTGTCCAACGGACCGCGACTTATACGCGAGGCCCCGAATCTTGCCTCGCGCTTGCGCAACGTCGCGTTTCAACGATGCGCGAATCTACCCGATTTTGCACCTCGTTACAAAGTACGTAGAAATAAACGACAAAGCACATCACCCCTAAGGTTTGTAGGGTTACTGAAGACGAATCAGATATTAGATTTGCAAAATTATTTATTTAAACAATACTGTTTATGAAAATTATTTAAAGCTTTGTTTAAACAAATAATTTTGCAAATCTGTTATTAAATTCGTGTTCAGCAACCCTAAAAACGGTAAATATTTGACCTTTTTCGTGAATTTATTTTGCTATTCTAGGGGTATTAAGGTCGCTGATGACGAATCTATTACTAGATTTACAAAATGATTTGTTTAAACAATTGTTTTTAAATAAATTGTGGCAAAATTCACCTCTTTTTATGTAACACAAGTGTTTGTTAAATCCTCAATTTTGCAATAATTTGCATAAACAGCATTGTTTAAATAAATAATTTTGCAAATCTGATATCAGATTCGTGTTCAGCGACCCTAAAAACCATAGGACTGATGTGCTTTGTCGTTTATTTCTCCGTACTTTCCCATTTATAAAAATACGACAAGAAACAAATTTTTAGAGCCATATAGTACAAAAACGCATGCCGTGGTCGGTCATTTTGGATCAACTATTTTCAATTTTTGTTCTTAAATTGTTATTCGTATAGATTATAAATGTCAACAATCGATGCTTTTACTTATGCATTATCAATATTTATCCTGTTAAACCTCCAATTCACGTTTAATATTCGTTTCGAATAAAATGGAATCAAGGTTGATATCAAGGTTGAAATCAAGGTTCAATCAAGGTAATATCAACCTTGATATTTTTGACAGAGAATTCATGAATTTTTTCAAAACATTCTGATTTTTAGTTAGTGGGTTAAAAGGTTTAACAAAAACAGTAATTTTTAGTTACACAAGGTATACAGGGTGAGAGACAAAGGATTTGATTCCTAATATCTTTTAAACTGAATAGTTTCATCAGCTGCAATACAAACCTAGCCGAGGTGATGAAAAAATCGATTTTTTCCCAAAATTTCAACTTCAATAAAGCCTTTTTACTCCCATAATCGTACGACTGTAGAAACCGATATTTCTTAGTTTTCGATTTTTAGTTCGAAAACTAGTCATCAATATGGTTTGAAATATTTACAGCAAAAAGATATTATGGTTTTTTAGGGTCATACATTTTTTTTTTAAATTTAACAATTTAGTATTAGAAAAGTAGGCAATTTTATGCTTTTTTAGATATTCTATTTGTTGAATATATTGTATTAATCATATCATCAAAGAAAAGCAAAAATATTTTTTCAAAAATCGTAAAATGGCTATAATGCGTCCATAAAATGGTCAGAATCATGAAAAAAATTATAATAACAATAAAACAATTATATCTGTACAAATTATTTTTGGCAGCATCTCTTTTTTCTCGATGAAAACTGCAGATTACATCTTGTAATATGCACGAATACATACAGCATTTGTCATTTTATGTTTACAAACAGATAGCTTAAAAAAAAGTATATCTGCACAAATAATTATTTTTAACATCTCTATTATCTGGACAGAATCTGATGTTTATCTCTCGGTTTAGGCACGTTGTTTCATATAATATCGTACGATACTATGGTGGTAAAGGGATTTCACCCTCTTGGAGACTTATCACCCTCGCTTCGCTCGGGCGATATTGTACCCACGAGGGTGAAACTACTTTACCGCACTAGTATCGTAATATACTATATTATTATATTCAACTTAAATTAAAGACTTCAATGTTATCAACTTGAATTTTTATATTAGTATTTAATATTAAGAACTCTGTCCAGTTTGGGCTCCAGAGGAGCAGAGATTGGACCTGCTTAGAAATGTTGGGTATTAATAGTAGATCAAAAAGTTGTATGGGCTCAACCCAATCGGAGAACTCCTAGTAGGAGTTCTGGCGGTTTTAATGACACTGTGCCTATTTCGGCCAAATCAATTTTGTTACACTAAAAATGCGATTATTATTATTCTATTTACCGTAAGAAGATAATCAAAAAAGACTTTTTAGCTTTTGACGTCTACTTTGACGCTGTGCCAATGGTGGAAATATATAGGGTTGTCTTTGTATTAAAAAGTACAATGATAACAACTGTATTAGAAAAGCGTACCGCAGAGATGTAAATAGTGATTTTTTGAAGAATCACCGCGTTAACACCCATTTTTCTTACCAAAAATCGGAAGAACAGAAAAAGTTATCCTCAGAAACCATGTTTTTGACTATCGAAACTGTTTCAACTATTACCAGTAAGCCTAATATAACACCAAAACCAAGCATATTTTGGGTGAGTTTTTTCACAATAAGACTTAGTCGTTTTTCCGATTTTAAATCATTTGTAATGTGTGTAAGACATGATTAAACTACAATTTATTATTATTTCAAGTGATTTTTAACGAAAATATCAAAAGCCATGCCCATGCCTAGTTCGATACGTTAGCGGACACCCACATCAACACCATCAATATACAATGATACACGAAGAACTTTCAATAATGTGTTATAACCCACCCGTAGGCTCTCTCGCGGCACACCCCTGCCGACAGGCAACCCGCATGACGCTCACACGTACGCTGCAGCATACATCACCGCACCAGTAGTACCGCGACGGCCGCTAGGGGGGCGATCCTCACGGTGCTACCCGTGAGAGGAGTGGCGCCGCGGAGGGCATATAAGCGGGCCGGATGCAGCGATAGGCCTGCTTTGCTCTCCCTACCCCACATATCTACGTTTGTGAGTGGGCGCCAAATACCGTTTTGGTCACTTGTGCACCTACTCAACCGAACAGAATAAATCTGATTTTGATCATTAAATAACTACTGTGTAATTATTTATTCTCCCATGCTCGTTTATAACTAGTGCTTTTGAGCACTCTTTCCTTCGCAGATCGGGTGACTGAGCTACTAAGTTGGGTAAGCTTTCTCCCGTCTGGACTCTCTCTCAGAGTCGACGTAGTGGAGTCCGTGCTGTGTCCGCCCTCTACGTAGCGAAGCAGCCAAACAAGCCACCGTCCGAGGAGCAGACAACAGCTGAAGACGCGTGCTCGGAATCACTCCCTTCCCTGCCTAGGGCAGGAAGGATCGAATGGGCTCGCGAAGTGCTCTGCCGCTCCCAACCTCCTTCCCCCAACAGGCCCGCTTACATCCAATGCATTTATTCGTCTTTTTAAATCTCGAAACAGTTTTTCTTTGATTTTGTATGTGAATGGGAAAGAATTATGTACATGATTAATACTTCAATAACATCTTCACTATCAAAACTATCTAGTGCTGAAAAAAGGTCACCTGTCGCCTATAAGAGCGCGGAATATACAATAGTAAGAGCATAAAAGTACTATGTTTCAACTTTTCTGCATCCAAGGCACCTTCTCGTGGCGACGGTGGTAACAGATTGTGCCATGATAATGCCTTAACCAGCATTGGTACAATTTGTCAATCTGGCCAAGTTCCTAGATGCTAACTACGCCGTCATGGCAAGGAAATTCGGAAAAAAGGCCTCTGGAGTTCGTCCTGGAGGGGAAGATCAACGAGCGACGAATGTACCGGTTGGGGACAGCTACTGGCCTTGATGCAAACCACTGTGGTTCATGTGGAAAGTTCTTGCAAAAAACAGCTCGAAAGCATTCACAAACCTGTGAATCGCTGGAGTTTTTTCAACAAGAACACTACCAGACAGATCTAAATTTGTTTGACATGCATGTTGGTTACACTTCTATGAGAAATCTCAAAAGAAAGTAAAAGTTTCTCTCAGTACGGAATCTCTTGATGATCATTCCATCAAATTGGACATTAAAAGAGCAACTTGTAGTCAGAAGGCATGCGTATTTGGTTGTCGTACTGGTCGATATCGTGTGTTAGAACGCACTCGTGTTCAGGTCACTGAAGATTTTTGTTTTTATATTTCGAGCAAGGCACGTGTATGCGATAATCACAAGTGCAAGTGGTGCAACATATTTACGGCAAATCAAGTGACTGATATATTCGATATGTTGCGAAATTCTATTAACGATCAAAGGCACTACACTGTAAACTTCGATTACTTTGAAGATTTAGAAGAAAGTGTTGTCAATTACTGGACTGGTTTGAGCAAACAAAAGTTCTCAGAACTTTTGAATCAGTTGCCATCATTGCATGCAAGTGAAAAACGCCATACCGAATGTGCTCTTGCAATTTACCTTGCAAAATTGAAAACATGTCACACCGATCAGCATATCGCTGAAGTTTTTGTTAATGGAAAGCGGTCTACTGCAATAAGGCTGATAAAAAGTGCACGGGAAGCTCTTGACAAAGATTTTACACACAATCATGTAGGTCTTTCGAATTTGAATCGAGAACAGCTTTTGAATATGCGCACTGACATGTCTTGTCGACTTTTTTTGCAAGAAGCAACACTAGCTTTATTTAGAATATGGGATGGAACGTATATATACACGCAGAAAAGTTCTAATAATGCTTCTCAAAGAGCATGCTATAGCATGCACAATAGGGTGCCTCAAAAAAATCACATTTTCAAAGAGAAAATTTATCGATGCAGTCTATTTCTCTAGTCTCTGTAAGCTCGCAAAATTTTTAAATGGGAAACCTGTATAAAAAAAAAATTGCTTTTAATGCTTGAGAAAATTGTGAGCATCATAATATTTATCAAAGTTAAAAATTTTTTGAGTACACATAGTCACTTCACTTAGAACATCTCTTGCGTGATTATTATATAAAAATATTTATTTTCAACAAAGTTTTGGACTGTTGAAAATCCCAATTGTTGCTATCTTTAGAGCACTCTGCTGCTCACGGATATTACTTTATCAGCGTAGAACTTATATCAAATTAAAGCTTAACTCTCGTAAACGAATATGTTAAATATACGTTACAACAATCTGTTTTATCAGTACGTTTAGAGCTTTCAAAAATAATTTTGTTTAACTAACATTTGAAGACAACACCTTGCTCAGGGCAGTAAACGGCTGTAATAGATCCCTACAGAAAAGTTGATGACGGTCGTCCAGGTCAAATTTTTGTCAGCTCGAATTTTTGTCTAACTACGATTTTCCCTTGCCTTTTTTTTGCATTTAGTTTCTACCAGAATTGTTATTTTCATTTTTTTGCATCATAAATATTATTTATTAACAATTATTAGTAACAAATTTTCTTTAAAAACTTATATAAATAATATAATAAAACTAACATAGCTGGAATTTCATTATTTTTTAATATTTGAAACTTGTTAATTGTTTATTCAGAAAAATATATTTTAACGCGTTCTTAAAACGAAGTTATCCATTTAAAACGGTAAGGCTGTAAATTTTTTCTGAAGCCCAACCCCAAACCTGTTAAAAGGGTAGGATTAAGAGAGGGTGTTTACCGCCGATACCTCAAAACACTTGCGCGTTTTAGGGGACAAGTGCGTAGATTTTTACAAAACTTTCGTAGCTTACAGAGACTAAAAAAATAATGTTATTTACCTACAACAAAATTGAGGTGATTCTACAAGCACATAAGAATATAAAACTACATCGATAAATTTTTTTTTTTGAAAATATGATTTTTTTGAGACACCTTATTGCACAAGCATCGCCATTTCATAAAGTCAATGATAATTGTCGTCTTCAATAGTCATATTTAAGACGTTTGGACCATTCAAAGCAGCTAAAAATCATGCGAAAAATTATGCAGAGCATGCCTAAATTGAGAAATAAATTCGAAAGAGGCGATTATTTTATTCTCCAGCATTTATTCCGTCTGGTCAAACTGAACTCAGTGATATGGCAGCAAATCGCTCTCGTTTTGTCACAAAAGTTAAGTTTGTAGTAGAGATAATTAATGGCTTTTTTGAATATTGTTTCAAGTATTTTAATGAAGTGTGGCAAATCCAATCAATTGACCAACTAATGACAGACTTCCGAAATGCTGCTGCCTTACACAATGCATTTTATTCAACAACAGTATCGGACCTTGAACATACTGTTAAGATTGCACAGCTTATGATAAATCGTTTAGAAACCCCCAATCTTTTGTGCCGTTTGGTGAAAGAAAAGAATTTTAATCGTAAAACTGTTGGATTTGTTTCATTAAATGAACATAACGTTGAAGGATTTCCTATACTGACGAAAGATGATCTATATCGAATAAGTCTCGGAACATATCAAATCAGACAAGCGAAATCTTACTACGGCGAACATGTTGATAAAAATGGACGACTTACGATTCAAGTTAGCTGTAATCTTACAGCTGAAAAATTTTCTGATGACGATATAATTGCTCAAAATCCTGTTCTTTTGAGAGCTCGAGTCCAATCAAGACACGTGAATCGTACACGATACTACGTATACATTGTAGTAGAACGTTATGGAGAAGGAAGTGCTGCCATCAAACAATATTACTGTTCTTGTTAAACTGAATGTCGCACAGTAGGCTGCTGCACCCATGTTATGACAATTTTATGGTACCTTGGATATGCGCAATACTACGAAAAAGAAATTAATGGGCTTGCGAGTGCTTAAAGTGGTATTTTCTTAGTATTAGATAATTTGGATTATGAAAATCATTCCGATGACGAATAAAAGACGTAATTGTACTTACTTCTTCCAATTTCTTGGTTGATTGTTTTATTTTGGTTCTCTTGCATACAAATTAATACGCAATATTCTTATTCTTTCTTAATTATTGAATATATTTATTTTCTTATCAAATTCTACAACAAAAACTTATTATTGTAATAAAACCTTCACTATCTGGTATCCCGGACTTCAACTATTTAGAATCATTAATTAAATTTATTCTACTTAGCCTATCGTCAGAATTACGACATAGGTCAGAAAATGTTCACTGCTTTTCTATAATTATATAAATCAATTTTGCACATTCTCATCTAATAAATTGCACCAAGGACCTAGAAAAGTCGTGACCGTTTCAAGGACGATTCAGAACCGAAGCACATGTCTAATCTTTGAGCCAAAACGTGTGCCCCTCTTTCGCAAACTCGCTGTGTGCTTGTATTTTTTATGTGCAAGCGAATGATCGACCATGTTAGGAGGCGAAATTAGAGCGAGCAAAGAGATTAAAGTTTCAACTTATTTTCTTTAGTTTCTTCGTTATTATATACTTTCATTCATTTAATTTATAATCCGAGAGAGCTACATCGCTCTACAATGCAAACTTACGTGTCGGAATCGTTTGTATGAAAAAAAAACACAAATAAAGACGTTTTATTACCCCAGAATATTATTCATAAGTAGTTGTAACGATTCCACATTCGGAATGTGTACTATCTTAATTTTAACTGTGCTTGAACTTAACGTCAATTAAATAAGTCAACTGATGGCGAGCCATAAAAAGATTATAGCACAGGCAGACACTTATATAAAGACTGATAATCCAAAGGGCTTGGGTTTCAAGGACCAAGGATCGACAGATGCGCCGCATCTGTCGATTTTCCAAATATTGTTATTCGAGCGACGAGGCTGCGCGACTCTCTAGCGCAACTTTGCGGGTGTTGTACCGGTCTCGTGATCGTGCGTCTGAACTACGTTAGCGCTTGTGCCTATATGATCTCGCGCGCTGATTCCGCGCGTGCCTCCCGAGCACCGCCGAGCTGGCAACGTCGCTCTCACGCATGAAATAGTCGCGCGACGCAGCGAGCGCGCGAAATAGGAATTCGCGTTCGCTCGTCACAAAGGTTTAACAGAAATAATAATTTCCGTTATACAGGGTATACAGGGTGACAGACAAAGAATTTGAATCCTGATATCTTTTAAACTAAACGGTGCAAGCTGCAAGAAGGACCTAGCCGAAGTGATCAAAAGAGATCAATATTTTCCCAAAATTTCAACTTAATTAAAGCCTTTTTACTTCCGTGATCGTATGACATAGAAAACCCATTTTTTTTTTAGTTTTTGATTTTTAGATTCAAAACTAGTCATCAAAATGGTTTAAAATTTATAGCAAATATCATCGTTTTTCATTGTCATACATTTTTTCAAAACGTTTGACAATTTAGTTTTGGAGATATTAAATTTTTTTTTTAAATCACCTTTTTTATCATAAAAATTGAACGAAACGGTCAATCTGGAAAATCTTGCGTAAAAAAGGCAATTTTATGCTCTTTTAGATACACTATTGTTGAATATATTATATAGATCGTATTATCAAAAAAAAGCAAAAATATTTTTTCAAAAATCAAAAAATGGCTATAATATGCCCATAAAATGGTCAGAATCAAAAAAAAAAAACTCCCGAATTTAGAATCAGAAAACATATATGCATGCTAAATTTTATTACGATCGATCGCGTAGCTCCAGAATTATGACGGTATACGTACTGAAACGGTCCGCGAAGGGTTAATACGCGGACGCGAAGGATTCGAGACCCGAGGTTAGTAAAGCGGAAGAGAAGCACATTCGAAGAACGATAGCAGTCTTTGATCTACCCGGTAATATCTATTGAGTGGACAAAAGACCTCCCTATCCTCTGTAATGGCCGAGCCACCAGAGGAGAGCTGCTCATGTGTAGAGGGAGATGAGTAGGGTATTCCCACTATACATATCCCGCACACTTAGGTAAACCACGCAGCTATTAGACTGATGTGTGAGGTACTACCATCTCACCATGAGTCTAGAACCAGATGCGCCACCTAAATGCAGGGTACTACCATCCTACACCGGTGAAACAACTGATGGGGGGATGGGAGTGGGAAATGCTAAACAAGGGTTGAAATAGTTTATATGTTTTAAATGTCTTTCATTTATTTATTTAATCATTCAATATTCAATTATAAGCGATGCTGGATCTCAGTCTACAGGGAGAGGGAGTGGACTGCACACATACTCTTCGAGAGCCTGGGGCTCATGGACTACTGGGTATGGTGGAGTCCGGAGCAAGCAGCGAGTACTACCATTCGCACGTTGCTCAGTTGAGAGCCAGATCATGAATGCTCGCTGCTGGCTCCGGGGCTCCTTATATACCCGGGATGCTCCCTCTCTCCTGTGTTATCTGCGCGCACGCCATCTACCAGCGCTTAGGTAGACTATTTACATGTAGCTACTAGCGCCACTCGGTCGGTAACTTGCCTACGCCAGGCAAGTTATCTGTTGCTGTTCTCTTATCCCCCGGGCTAGGCCTGCTGTCTCAGTACACACACACACAATTTAAATATTTCAAATTAATGTTCGCTTTGAACAACTGGTTACGGCTCTCGTTCGCCTTGAATTATGGCTCCGCCGAAATTACTGAAATCATGTAACGTCTGCAGACACCGAGAAGCTGGGTGTCAAAATAGTGAAAAATCGCTCCCAGTGTAGCAAATCGTTTCACGAAGCCTGCCGTCCTATGCTAGTGCTGGAATCATCGCCGAGTAACCTTAGCAAAAAATACATCTGCTTTCTCTGCAAAAATCGCAAGCCCAGACCTGAGGCCGTGGAGAAGACGAGGCATGTTAGTAATGGGAAGGACGTGCAAGCACCAAATGTGCCTTTGGCGCTGTCAACACCCAACTCTTTGCACAACGTCCTCCTACTCATAACTAAAGCGTTCACTGGCGAAACGCGAGTTACTGCTTTGATGACATCGTCGCGCTCAGGTGCAGCATTACCTCGGTCACCTAAAATCACCACTACGGCAAATGGCGAAGGCTGCTTTCACGCGTTTTAATACGAGGGACATTGAGGTTGCCAAGTTCGACGAGAGAGTTGCCAAAAGCTTGTTCCACACGAATATTTTTATTAATGAGGCTCTTAATTCGAGCGCTTACTCCAAGTTCAAGGATTTAAAATTGACAGCGAAGAAACTTGGTTTTAAGTTCGTGTGGCACAGGCGTAGCTGGTTTCTCGTACAAATGCGGGAGGAGATGCAGGCCCACTCGTTCTCGACCGCATCGGATCTTAACGCGATAGTTAGCTTGTATAACGGTGGCTTGGCCTCTTCCGGCATTGTCTCGCCGTCGACTGTACCGTCTGCTACCACCTCAGCCAGTATGCGGGCGGCCTCATGTGTTGAGCCATCTCTCTGCCCTTCCGTTAACACTACGGCTCCCGCGCCTTCTGCGTGACTGGGATCACCGGTCATATCCGCGGGTGGAGCTCTTCGTGTTGGCTTTGTCAACATTACCTCGCTGCGCGCTCACATCGGTCAACTTCGGGCATATCTTCATGAACAACCCTCTTATCGACTTTTTGCAGTCGCGGAGACCCATCTTGATTCTCGGATCACGGAGGGTTAGGTTGGCGTTGAGAATTTTTCCATGATAAGACAGGATCGTAACTCCGAGGGCAGCGGGCTGGCTCTGTATGTCCACAACTCAGCAATCGGGGAAGCCGGGGATCCCTGAGTATCTGCTCTGCAGTGTTCAACAGGGCCGTTCGGCGCCAGTATTTGTCGCGGTTATATATCGTCCCCCTTATGTTCCGTTTCTTCAAGGGACTGACTTAGTTGAGCAGCTTCGTGCGTGCGCTGGTGACTTCAGCCATAAAATCATTATGAGAAACAATGAGATCTTGGTTTCGGGGAATCGTCTTGCGCCCTTTCGCATGATCATGCTATTATCGATGTCAGTATTAAACTTCACACCATAGCTTCTGTCATGCCTTCCTCTTTCACCTACCGGGATTTTAAGTCAATTGACTCTGTTAACCTCATTTCTGCTCTCTTAAACTGAGATTGGGCGCTCCTCAATTACCCGAATTTCGACGTAGATGCGGGCTTGACTTGCCTGAGCTCAAATCTCGTGCAGGCCTTGGATGCCGTCGCTCCCCTCAAGACGTTTGCGCCTAAGCATAAGCTACATCCCCCGTGGGTGGACGATGATCTCCTCTATCTTTATAAAAAACGCGACGCGGTGCGGAAGCGCTATCGCAAAACGGGACTTGGTAACCTCTGGGAAGAGTATCTTGGACTGGCGAGCGAGACTGAGACTCGCACAGAACAGGCGCGCATCTCCTACATGCAGAATAGAATTTTTGAGGCGCTTGCTGATAAAAAAGATATTTGGAAGAAATTGCGCATCCTTGGCTTATTACCCTCTTCCAAAGAGTATTTACATGGTTTCACCCCGGAGGTGCTCAACTCTCGTTTTGCCGGCGTGTCGGTCTCGGATTCGGAGTGGGCGAGGGAAATGGAGATTATTGCAGCATCGGCCTCCGAGAAAGGTGTTGTTTTTAATGAAATTTCCATCGCAAATGTAATTCTTACCATTTCCCACTTTTCCTCGCGCGCTGCAGGGGAGGACGGCATCCCTCTTGGAGTGATAGCTAAGTCTCTCCCTATTATTTGTCCGCGCCTCGTCAACCTGTTCAACTCGTCTCTCTCGCGTGGTGTTTTTCCGAGTGCTTGGAGGAGGGCTCACTCGGTGCCACTAAAGAAGACCGCCACTCCTTCTTCGGTTTCTTCGGAAAATAAGTGACTTTTCTCTTAATTGATTCTAAAAGATGAATTTCTTTCTTTGTCTAATTGACTCTACAAAAATCTAAACTCTTGGAGGAACTCTTAATGGTCCGCCGGCTTCGTCGCCCGATCACGGAATGAGTGAGCAGCGTGGTTCGAAAGCGCTCGGAAGAGGTTCCGGACCTCCCACGCTGTCGCCAGCTTACTTCCCCTTAGCCGCGTTACAGTGTCGACGCTTGTTGCACTCATTAAACCTTACGGGGCCTGGCAACTAGTTGCGCGCCGAAACTGCAACGTAGCTCCGCACGTGCACCTCTAGCCGTTGGCGGGGAAGTTGTTTAGGTTAGCGAGATTCTTAGCCACTTGATACTTTTGTGGCCTTGAGTCTCGCTGTACCTTTTTACGTGTGAAACTTTCTCAATCCTACTTTTGAAATTAATATTTCAAATGCGAGATCGGGAAAGTTGTCACGTAACAATACGTTTTAATGCCAAAAAAAGGGAAAAACAATTTTTAACTTAATAATAATACTGATGTGGTATTATAGATACGCATCACTAAAATATTAGCAATATTTTAATTAATCTTTTTACATTAAAATTTGATAAAACTGGCCAATTAAACTTAACTTTAACGAATTTCAACCGTTAATTTTCTACCACGGACGTATTTATTTTATTAATATTTATTTTGCCTTAGTATTAGTTTTATAGTATTCTACAAAATCTACCTGTCATCATACGATATGATGACGTTGTCAATTATAAAAAGGGTATTTCTGTGATATTTTGAAACTTAATTTATAGTTTTAAACTGTTGATGACGTATTATATTACAATTTGAAATATCAACGTAATAAATATACGTCGTTCTCAAATCTGATTAACCGAGACAGAAGTTTACATTCAATATAAGAATAAAGAAGAAAAAAAGGAAGTAGAGATAGACAAAGAGAAAAAGTAGAGAGGAAGTGGAGGGGAAGTGCAATAAAATATAGTATAAATATATAGTATAAAAATGAAGTGGTGGGATGTGAGAGAGAGAGAGAGAGAGAGAGAGAGAGACCCTGTTGAAAATAATAACGTCATTTTATGACGTCATAAAATTACGTTAAATGACGTCATTATATTACGCCATTTGACGCTACAAATTGGAACCTTTTATGACGTCATTATTTTCAACAGGTTGTACTTCTAAATACTTATACTCTTAAATACTTCAAAATTGATAAAATGGTTGCCTATATAGGTGCTACCATGCGGATGGTAGTACGGAAAATGGGGGCTAACGCCAAAGAAATAATGTTTTTTAAATATTTTTTGTTTAATAAAATAATTAAAAATTATTAATTTCTTGGCCATTTCCGCCAACCTCTTCCGAGCGCTCTCGAACCACGCTGCTCACTCACTCCGTGATCGGGCGACGAAGCCGGCGGACCATTAAGAGTTCCTCCAAGAGTTTAGATTTTTGTAGAGTCAATTAGACAAAGAAAGAAATTCATCTTTTAGAATCAATTAAGAGAAAAGTCACTTATTTTCGGTTTAGCCCCCATTTTCCGTACTACCATCCGGATGGTAGCACCTAAATAGGCAACCATTTTATCAATTTTGAAGTATTTAAGAGTATAAGTATTTAGGAGTACAACCAGTTGAAAATAATGACATCATAAAAGGTTCAAATGGCGTAATATAATGACGTCATTTAACGTCATTTAATGACGTTATAAAATGACGTGATTATTTTCAACAGGGGAGAGAGAGAATTGAAGAGAGAAACTCATATACATATATATATATATATATATATATATATATATATATATATATATATATATATATATATATATATATATAGTGAGTTTAAATGAAAAAAGTTGATTCAAGCAAGTATGACATGTAATATAAGGTTTTTTTAAAAAATGTAGGCTAGGCGTAATGTAGAATGTAGTATATTCAATATATATATATAGTGAGATTGAGTGCAAAAAGTGCGTTTAAGAAAGTATAAAGTGTAATAACTTCGTATACAAATTAGTAAAAGTATGCGTATATATACATGGTAATGAGTATGATAATATACAGTTACAGTGCATGTGTAATATAGTTAGAGTGAAAACAATTCATATTTTCTTAAGATTTAAGGTTATGCAGAGGGATAAAATATCAAATATACGTATATATAGATACACATGCTTAGTGATGGCTTAGAATATAGTATATAGAACATATATAGTCATTGTACACTGCGCGTAAATTAATCCACGGTATTATTACTGTCGCTATGACTGTCGCTATGACAGTTACATGAAAACTCCTCCTTTGTTGACTATGGCCTTGTGATTTTTTTGTTACGGTCAGATTTGGCAGCAATACCGTGGATCAATTCACGCGCAGTGTACAAGTATTTTATAGAAGCAAGTGTGAAAAGTTTAGTTTTTCAAGAATTTAGTATGGGTATAGTAAAGAAATATCAGATTCTACCTTTATTGGTCTACAAAAGTATGTCTAAAAAGAAACATGGTTATTATATATACAATATAGAATTATATAGAATATAGTATATTTAATATCCATAGTAAATTTGACTAAAAAAAGTTGTTTTGAGCAAGTATGTTGTATAATATAAGGTCACTTCTTATGAACATCAGGTCCTGCGCACGGAAGGAAAGTCAATTTTTGGAGAATGAGGTTTCGCTAGTAGAAAGGCTTTTTTCAATTGGGTATTTAGAATTTTTAAATACTGTGAATTTGTTTAGAATTTAATTTTCTACAAAACAGAATACTTTTATGAAAAAATTTTTTTGTAAAAAATGGCTTAGAAAGAATTGAAAAAGAACACATTTTTTGTCAAATCCAATAGGCGTTTGCCCTGGGTACAAGACGTTTCTTCGAAACTCTTTATACGGGGCGAGTGCCTAAAAAGGAATGAAAGAAAAATAGAACTTTTAGAAAATGATTTAGAGTTATTCGGAAGTGAATTCTAAAAGAAAGAAAAGAGGGAAAAATGATCCGGTGTTAAACGGTTCACTTATCCAAGCGATAGGTCGTAGGGCAGTAAAATGAAAAGATATGACAGCAAATTTTAAAATTACTTACTTTGTTCTATGCTGGCTATCTGGAATTAAAAATCCGTAGAGGGACGAGAGGTTTCAATAAATAAAATACCGAACACACAATTTTAGTCATTTAATATATTAATAGATGTGGGTAAAAAGTTGCGTACTTAGCGTAGTACAAAAACTTTATGCGTACAAGCGCAAAATATAAAATCTAAGATGCGTACAAGCGCGAAATATAAAATATCAGGTGCGTACAAGCGCGAGAATCTATCTGGTGCGTACAAGCGCGAGAATCTACCGAGCTTACTTAGAGCCGGGACCGGAGTAATGATCTGGTCTGATGTTTGACATCACGAAGGGCCTAGAGACCTCCCTTCTCGATTTTATTAAGGTCTCGTTGTACCTAAGTGCCGAAAATTAGCTAGTGAGAGAAGCCGTTATATCTCAGCTTTCCCTTACTTACGCCGAATTTTCACATCTCTCCTCCTACGCAGCTTTGGTCAGGCCCTTCGGTCCACCTACGCTCTCTCCTCTATAACTGTGGTTCACGCGAATGCCGCTACCGACGCACACGCCGATTTGTGTAAAATTTCCCAAGCATTTTGTTTATTATTATTAATTAAAATTAAGTAGAGTATTGTATAAAATAATTAATATTATAATTTTAATGCTTGTGAAATTCACTACAAACCGATACTAAACAATTTATATTTAAAACTTAGTAATAAAGCTCTTATGCGCGGTAGTTTTAGAAAATATTATAAATAAATGAATTTACTATTTAATATACTTATAAAATTTATTCATTTCAATTGTTAACAGCCTCAATATTTATTCTAACTCTATTTTTATTTTTAAAATTTAATAAATTAACAATGCATCGTTATAACAATCATAGCTTCACACCGACCGATTATTATAACTCAGCAAAATGATATACTTTACTGCAACAATCGTAACTTCACACGGACTGACTGTCGCAACAAAATATATGATAAAATTAAAATAAACAAATAAACACTGGATCCATTCATTAATTATGCACAAGAAGCGAACTGTATAAATCGAATAATATACAGTTTAGTGCTAAATAATTAATAAATAAATCGCGTTATCAATTAGTTGTTTGTAAAATTATAACTACACTATAAGCTGCAAACGAACTATGCATTTATATACATTTATGTAGAACTATCTCACCAAAACTGTTACTAAAAGCGAACGTATGCAATTCGAAAAATGCATAGTTTATACAACAACCTGGTGTAAAATAATTCTAAATAAATATTTCGAATTTATCAGTACACAGCTGCAAGCGTGCGTATTTCCCAAAACTGTCCCTGCAAAAAAAAAGCTCGATGCGCGCAGCTCAAGAGGTTTACGATAGGGCTATCTGTCCCTCGCTTTTCTCTCTTCAGACCCGCATTTCCGAACTTGCTTTGGACGAGCGTCACGTACGCATTTATATTTTTTGAAAATTAAAGTTTAAAATTTTGAAAATATTGAAAAAATCGCACGCCGTGACACAGGAATCAAAGGAGGACGATAGACAAGACCCATCCTCTTCAACCGACAGCCAAGACAGAAACATAAGCAACATTGCGATAGACATGAGCGCTATATCTCAGACAGAAAAGAGAAGCGACGAAGAGTCAATCCATAATATGTCGATTAAAACAACTCTAAACAGACAAGAAATTGAGGAAATCAGCAAGAAATTTGAAGAAAGTCTGAGACAAACTGGACCACTACTAAATCGGGTACGGAGATAGAAATACAAATGAAGCTACCTAAACACTTTTCGGACGACGATTATGTACCTGATGACATGCGTGAGGCAATATATTCAGATGCGCGATTCAATGTAGATGACGGTGGTAAGCAGAAAAGTATAGATGACATTATAAGCGACAGTGTTCAAAAATTGATGCAACATACCTAAAAAACGTTGCTAGAACCATTACATGAAAATAATATGAAGAGCAAGTCGGACATCAAGAGTGTAACAAAAATAATGCTGCTGCCGACCTGGAGAACACTCTCAGTAACACCAACAATACAGAACACTAACCCAACAGCAAATAGCACACCGCACCACAAAACAAAGCAGAAAAAGAGATTAAGAATATTGATCAAGATAGAAGCAGAAGAAGACCAAACAGTGAACATAAGATTCTTACAGCCACCTAAAATCACAATACTATTCCTTCTACCAGCCGACCTAAAGCCCCTAAATAAAGGAAGTACATTAACAATTGCCAGCGAGAAATCAACACATGGTTCGGCAACGGCAAACAATAAAGTTAAACCTATTCGCCGTCACCATAACATAATATCAATAAGAGAATGTCTAACATGCAAGAAGGACGAAGGACAACCTAGTGCACTTAATATCCAAGAATTGTGATACCACGTCACCCATAGCCAGATTATTGACGGAAATAGGGGCAACTATCCAGCATTAAGAACAAGAAACCCAGCATAGGCCAAGTCCCAATGACCCCATACGAGAAGCACACCATCTTTTTAGTAGTGGTTTAAGACAAATACAAGATAAAAATAGAAGATCTATGAGAAGAATTCAAAAACCTGAAGAAAGTAGTTAAGGCACGACCGCGACACGGAGTGCCTTAAAGTTTTGTCATCGAAAAATGTGTGAGATGCGATATCTCACGCAATTTTCGATCGATCGAGCTAAAATTTTAGAAGTCGCATCTCGCACAAACTTAAGAACTAATTTTTGTATCCCGATCGTCTACGTTTTCTTTATATGCGGGCACAATTTGTTCAATTTTTGCGTGTTTTTTGAATAAAAATTGTGGCGTAACACGATTATCTCTGAGAGACTTTTATCAATCGGGCTAAAAATTTGTGTGCAAACTCCCCTCATAATAATAAGGCGCCAAATTTATTTTGGACTTGATCCTGCATGTATACGCAGAATGCGGTCACGTCCAAAAATCGCTAAAAACGGTTTTTTGGCTCTAACACGAAGTCTATGCATTCTACAAAAAAAAGTTACAACTTTTTCCTATCGACATTTAAGCGTAAAAAGGCTTTTTATTCAAATGAACAGGCCAAAATCGATTTTTTATAGCAATAAACCAATATTTATCATAAAACTTTGAGGCTATGCATTTCACATAAAAACCTTAAATGTAAAAGTTGTAGATATTTTGAAAACACAACATTTTACTATGAAATTTTTGTAACAGACGCACGCAGCCGAGAATCTCTTCTTTAATGATCTTGAAGGTTTCGTAATCTATTTTGAAATAGTGAAAGAATGTTATTGTTTGGAACTTTTGTCTCGCCCAGTCATAAAGTTGTTTTGAATTTAAAATCCCTTCAGTAGCTTTGGCCTGCAAGCTGGTACGACTAGCTTCTCTTTTTAACACGGCTCCTACTCCGTCACATGAACCCTTTCCATGAGCAGTAGCATGGAAACGCCAATCCGCCATTACTTGGAAATCTGACTCGTGATTAACCTAATTCATCATTTGATATCTATTTTTATAGTGCTGCTTTGCACCATCTGTGGCGTATATAATCTTATTCAGTTTTGGGAATCTTTTCTTTTCATTTATTTTCATATCAGAAATAATCTTTTCTTGTAAAATATAAACTGCGGCCGTATCATGAGTAGTACATTCAGAAAGTGCTATAAAACTACAATGCCTTGTTTCATTATCTTCTCTGTAATATAGTACTGCAACATTTATTGTACACTGATCATTCTCTACTATATTTAGTATAATTTTATAGCTAAACAGGTAAATTTCTTTTTTATTTTGGTAATTTTTAGAATATCCCAACTAAGGCTTTTCAGAATAAATTCAATTACAACGCGGGCTTTGTTCTGATTACTTATGAAGTTTAGTAATATTTGGTCATTATGAACGCCATATGGAATTGACGTAATCGAGTTAATTAAATCAATAAATTTTCTAAAATCATTTGTATCGGCATATAGTTAGGTAACTTGGTTTATATTATCTTGTTGTTTTATATTGTTCGTTCTATTCAATATTTTATGTACATGAATTCTATATTTTTGTAAGGGCATTCTTGCCCGTTGATTTATAAATAAACAAATAAACAAATAAAATGACAGGTATTTCAATCATTTTCCAAAAGGAATCAGGCCATTTCATCTATTTATTTCTTTGAATCCATGAATCAGTATACACAACCAAAAATGTTTTTAACAGGTATAAAGTAAAGGTACGTCCATCTAATTATTTAGGTTTTAAAGGCATTTGGTTTTAATCGAATGTACTTAGTAATAGAAACCAAATGAAATAAGCTTCGTGTTCAAATTCAGTGGCTCAAAATCCATAAAAATAGCATTCGTCAATAATTTTCCTCTAGACGTAAATTTCTTAACCGCGTAAAACAGACATTTTGGGTGGTTTTTTGAGGTTAGGGACGAGTGCTTGAGGTATCGGTAAAAAAGACGGTCGGTTTCGTGTTCAGCAGCACAAAATACATAAAAATACTCTCTGTCAATAATTTTCCTCCCGTCGATCACAGGATAAACCTCTCAACTGCGTGAAAAAGCAATTTTGGGGGGTGTTTTTTCAGGTTGGGGACAAACGCTTGAGGTATCGGTAAAAAATACCGTCGCATTCTTGTTCAGTAGCTCAAAATACATAAAAATAGTCGTTGCTTAGAATTTTTCTGAGCACCTGTGATTTCTGACAGCTTGATCATTTCGTAAAGTAGTATTTTTTTAAGGTTGGGAACGCGTAGCTCCATCAGGGAACAAAATTTTAAAAAACGCCCCTCACTAATTGAAAATACATAAAAATTTAAAGTACATAAAAAATGCTAAATTTTACATATTTTTAAAACTTTTTAGATCAAAAGGAATTTTGGGCAGAGCTTTGTTACGTTTGACGTGGAACGTCCCAGATATATATATATATATATATATATATATATATATATATATATATATATATATATATATATATATATATATATATATATATATATATATTATATATATATATATATATATATATATATATATATATATATATATATATATATATATATATATATATATATATATATATAGAGGTGGTCAAAGTTAAGGTTTCAAGCAATTTTTGCATTTTTTGCCTATTTTCAAAGATTTGTAGCTTATAAGGGATGCATTTTTAACTAAAACAATCCAGATACTTGTGAAACTATCCAGATAATTATGTGTATGATTTATGTTATAATTTTTTTCAAGAGACATAATATATTTACGTTTCTTCGACTTCGGTAGAAATATTTGTAACAATAAAATCAAGTTCAAGTATCTACTATTCAATATATTCATACATTAGCAGGCAGTTGTACTGTATATTAAAACAATATTTTATTTATTTGACCTATAAATGTAGTTGAAGGAAGCTACGTGCCAATGAATTGGCAGCGGTTTTTGTGTACCAATCAGTTATTAATTTATTTTCGTCATTAATTAAGAGAACATATAAGAAGCTTATGGATTTGTTTTCTTCTATTTTGTTAATAAATTGTAATCTGCTGTACTTTACATGTTATAATATCCTCTACATAGCGGTAAAAGAATACTGGTTTAAAAGATAATATTAATAGACAGTTCGTCTAAAGATTATCCATGATAATGTCAGCAAACAATCCAGAGATCGGAGAGCCCGTTAATGTGCCGAAAAGTTTCTAAAATTTATTGTTTTATTAAAAATATGTGTTATTCATAAGCAACTCACATGCTAATAAAATTTCGTTGAGAGGTATTTTAGATTTTTGTGCAATTTGTGCGTACCTCTTTTCGAAGCTATTTTCGACTAATGTTTTATCACTGTTTGTGAAGAGCGATGTTACATCGAGGCTAATCAGACGGTGATTTGGAGGAACATGTATATTGCTTTCTCCAAGAGAAAGTTTTGTGATGGTAAAAATTTCGATATCAAAAAATTTTGATAGATTTCGATATTTTCGATGTTCCTGAGTAAGGAATAGTGATTTTTGAAAAATGTATATCTATATGTTGTAATGGTGTGTAAATTCGATCAGCGAATAACTCGTTAAACGACTGGATCGCGTTCCCTCGATGTGGCGGAGGACTCCTCTCCGCCCGCGCAACACCTCCGTTGCATGCAGCTGTCTCAGCTGCTTCTGTTTTGCTGGGTCTACGCGTCGCCTGGCGCGTGCTCGACTGCTCAATTGCGTTAAATATGTACTAATAAATAACGCGCGCGGAGGCGGCGGTATTCGTAGGAAGGAACAGGAATCGGAAATAAGCGAGCGAGGTTTAGAAATGAAGACAAATCACGTAAAATAATAAGACTATGGTTATATTTACTAGTCGCGAAATAAACGTGAATTTACAATCATGAAATAATAATACGCGAGACGCCAGCAACTTTGCGACTCGTCGCGACGCCAGAATAATCGCGCTCGCATGCGTGTATCGTCGTGTAGGTCGCGCGCGCCGGATCACTCTCGCATGGGTTATACACACTTGCACATACACTCTCTCCCATGCACTGCGCGTCACACAAACCTTCTATCTCGTCGACGACGTTCCTAATCCTGGACAGGCCGCAAGACTTGGTCACTGCGCTGGACCGCTAGGCAAGATCAGGAATACCCGGACTCCGCGTCGTACTCACACACAAGGTACACTTCGATCCGCTGGACACAGCACAGCACACGGTATCATGAAGGTTTTTTTGAATTGTTGAGCGAAGTCCCGTGTTTACCTTCCGAAGGCCGAGAGCTATCTCTTTCGCGCCTATTGCCGAATTTGCACGTGTTTATTATCGCGCGCACGACTCTACGCTGTTTCGGCGCGGCGTAGCGGTACTCAAACCGCTACTAGTTGTCTGTGGTGTTCAACTCGTTACAATGTATGTATGTATGCGAGGGTCCTCTCCTACCACCACATGCGGTTCGACGCGCCGCACGGTGTGAAAAAAACATTTTTTTGTATTAAAACCTAATATCTCATGATTGAGTGAATGGAATTGGATGAAATTTGGTTAGAGTATAGTTTGAACTATGTGGAATACGAGAAAAATATTGAGAAGTCCCAAAATAGTTTGAAGGGCTCCAAAATTCAAGGCAAAAAGGCCCATTTTACGATTTTAGCGATAAAATCTTTTCCTTCATCAATATTTATAATATTTTTTGGTAAAAAAACTATTCGTCTTGCAAATTTTTGTCTACTGAACTTACATTTATCAAGAAAAGTCATCTGAGCTCCTTCAGTTTTCAAGAAAATCGACTTAAATGTGATAAATCGTGTATTTTTGGTAAGAAAGCATCTTACATTTTATAAAATGTTGGTAACACGACATATAACTTGCTTTTTTTGCCCGAAAATATGCCGGGCATTACAATTTTCGTCCAATTTTTACATTTGGATGAACCTTAACTCATTTGAAGGAATAAATTTATTTTTCCCCATAACCCTGAAATCCCAAAACCATATAACCACAAAACCCCATGACCCCAAAACACCATAACCTCAAAATCCCGTAACCCTAAAAACCTCAAATCTCTCTAAATTCTCAAACCCCGAAATCCTCAAACTCAAGAGCTCGAACCTTTATTAAAAAAATGGCAGCCAAACAGGTCTTTATACCTTAAAGGCCTTTCAATTACTGTATTTCAAAATCTTTATCATACGAAAAAATAAAGCTGACTTTTCGGCAAAACCCACATTTCGCATCTTATTAATTATTTAATATATTGTTATAGATATCTAGAAGTGTATAAGAATCGTTTTCAATTAGTTATTATTGCTTTGTTTTTTTTTCAGATAAAAGAGAAGACACTTTCGGTCGTAAAAAGTAAATTGAATAAATTGTGCATTTTTGTCATTTTGGTTGGAGCTTGAATAAAATGATTGAGAAAAAAACTTTGAATTTTTTATTAACCTTTTCATTTATATTTAGACTATTACTCCTATTTATTAGTTCTTTTCAGAACGGTAAGTTTCATATATTTATTTCTCAGTCGTAATAATATTAAGTCTAACATTTAAATTTTTTATTTTGAAATTAAAATAATACATTATTAATCTTAAATTTAGTATAGTTACCATAAATGTACATAAAATATGTGTATAAGTGTCTAAAAATAAAATTTGGTTATGCATTGGTATACATGTACATATTTTGCACTAACGTTCAATATTCGAGGACATAAAATTTGTAGGTAAAACAACATAAAGTGGGAGTTTATTAGAAAAAATACGTAGACTTTGAATAAGTTTTTCACATTCTTCGTGATTTTAAATTTCTCAAAAGGATTTAACTTACTTACAATTAATATTATGTAAGTTTATATATAATATGCTTAATATTTCTTTTATTAACCATTTGGAAGCTAAATTTATATAGAAAACTGTATTACATGTATACTACATGTCTATAATACTATTCTGGCACATATGTAAAATTATTATTCACATGGGAAAATAAATTCTTTTTTTACTTGGATCATAAGTAAAATGCTGTTACAATGCCGCTACCCTAAGCGGGTCTTGGGCGTTGTCGTCCAGATCGGACGGGTGGGTGCCTATCACCACTACACAGCGCGTCCTTAGGTTGCGGATAGAGGAACAGCCCCTGAAAAAGAGGTTAGCTGCGAATAAATTGAATAAGCAGCCGCGGACAGCCGATAGGAACAGGCGTGGGTGTGATGAGCCCACACTGACGAACGCATTCATCTAGAAACACTACGCAAGCACCACAACAACAAAAACACTTCACATTATCTCTTATCTCTCAATCTATCTCTTTCATCACACATTACAAAAATGGGCAAAAATCCTGCTGCCGAGGAGGATGCGGGAGCGATGACAACTGCCCCGAAAGGGGATGTGTAGAATGATTCGTCACCTGGTCTTACGCGGTAACGATGCCAGCGAATGCGCGCTGCCTTGCAGGGGGGCGTTAGGATGCGAGAATGAAACCGTAGTGTGTCTGACGACGAGTTGACACTGTCCTCGTCAAAGTCGGAAAGCTCTCATACTTAGTTCTAGAGAGATATGGGGGTTATCACCTCTAGAACGGTGGACTCACCTGCGATCGGAACAGGATCCGAAGCGCGCGGGTTTAACATAACATCATGGCTCAAAAAAATCAAATCCGAACCAAAAGGGACTTAAGGGTCGGAACTTGGAATGTTCGCAGTCTATACAGAGCAGGTGCGTTTAAAGAACTCGTAAAGGAAGCTGATAGGTACAATCTAGATTTGGTAGCAATACAGGAATCGCGGTGGCCAGATGGCGGAGTACTAGCATCGGGTAACTTCACGTACCTGTATGGGGCCGGGAGTGGAGGATCTCTAGGCACCGGATTTCTCGTAAGCAAAAGCATCATACATTCGGTTAAAAGTTTCAAATCCGTCAATGATAGGCTCTCGTACATCATTATCGAAGGTGAATGGTATAGATATGTATTTATTAATGTACACTGTCCTACGGATGACAAAGAAGAAGAAGCTAAGGATCACTATTACGAAACTTTAGAGCAGGTAATCGACCAGTTCGCGTCTTACGACACAAGAATAGTATTAGGCGATTTCAATGCTAAAATAGGTAGGGAGGAAATGTTTAGGCCTACTATAGGGAAGGAAAGCCTGCACGAAGCCAGCAATGATAACGGTATTAGGGTCATAAATTTCGCGGCGGCAAAAGATCTTATAATCAAAACTACGTGTTTTAAGCACAAGAACATACATAAGGCAACGTGGACATCGCCGGACGGGGCCACACAGAACCAAATTGATCATTTCCTCATTGAAAAAAGACGTCATACTAATGTTCTTGACGTAAGGGCTTACAGAGGGGCAGATAGCGACTCGGACCACTTCCTAGTAGTAGCCAAATTAAGAGCTAGACTAGTAGCGAATCAAAATAGTAAGCGAGCAAACAAGGTAGAAAGCTTCGATATTAAGAAACTACGAGATAGAACAGAGCGAATTAGGTACCAGATAGAGATTAATAACAGGTTTCAGGCACTTGAAGAAGCAAACACATCGCCGGAGGGGAATGACGAACCGGAATAGCTTATGGGGGGGACATCGAAAAAACGGTAAAAGAGGCCGCGAACAAAGTACTGGGTAAAAAGAAAAAGCCAAAGAGCAAACCATGGTTTGACGAAGAGTGCGAACTCTGGTTTGAAAGGCGCAAAAAGGCTAAATTAGATAGCTTACAAAATAGAAGCGATAGGACCGTAGAATAGTATTCTAACGTAAGGAAACAGACGAGCGCGATCTACAGAAATAAGAAGCGGGAGTATCAAAAGAATCTTATTAGGAGAATAGAAACTAACAGTAAGGAAAATAACCCCCGCGAAATGTACAGAGGGATTAACGCCATCAGAAAGGGTTTTAGGAGTAGAGCGCAATTGATGAAGGACGAAAACGGGGACCTCGTAACAAATGACAACGAATTACTATCGCTGTGGACAGTTGTTAGAGAAAACTTGGGGATTGTAGGGAAACGGTAGCAAGAAACGCGGAAATCCTCATAAAAGCGGTGGAGTATACAGGGGTAGAAGTGAGTGAATCAAAAACAAAGTACATGATTGTGGATAACCTAGGCATCTGCAGAAGGGAGGAAGATCGCAGAGTTGGGAATTTTACTTTTGAAAAGGTTAGCGAATTCAGGTATCTGGGTACGACCATAAATGATAGAAACCAGATTAATGTCGAAATAAATAAGAGACTCCATTCGGGTAATGCTTGCTTCTATGCCGTGAGTAATTTACTTAAGTCGAGGCTGTTGTCTAAAAACGTTAAAATAAGAATATACAGAACAATAATACTGCCGGTGGTTCTGTACGGGTGCGAAACGTGGGCTCTCACTAAGCAGGCGGACAACCGTTTTAGGGTATTTGAAAATAAAGTCTTACGAAAAATATACGGGTCGAAGAAAGATGAGGAAACCGGGGAATGGAGGAGACTACACAATGATGAGTTACACAATCTGTACGCGTCACCAAATATTAACAGAATAATAAAATCGCGCAGATTGGGATGGGCAGGGCACGTAGCGAGAATGGGAGACGACCGTACGGCAGCGCGTGTCATGAAGGGCAGGCCGATGGTAACGCGACCTCTAGGTAGACCTAGACATAGATGGGAGGACAACGTAAAAGCGGATCTAGTAGAAATAGGACGGGTGGGTGTCGATCGGAGAGGTGCATCTTGGGTGGGGTTGACACAAGATAGGGCAGCGCGGAATGTTTGCGTAGATGAGGCGATAAACTTTCGAGTTCCAAATGCCACGTAAAAAAAAAAATCATAAGTAAAATGTAGAAAAAACTCAAATGTTAATCTGAATGTAATATTATATTTTTTTTTATTTATTTAACATTGCATAATATACTTATAAATTATTTTGTTCCTTCTTAATTAAAAATTTCTAAATTTTATTAATAGTACTAAAAATAATGAAGTCATTGGTCGCTTTTTTGCCCGAAAAATATTACAATTTTCGTCCAATTTTTACATTTGACTTCAATAACCTCCGGGAGCATAGAAAAAAAGCTACATGAAAATTTCATCCCCTAAAAGGCGAAAAATTTTGTAATACCGCAAAAAATAATTAAAGCACAACTGTAAGGGGTCCCTACAAAGCTAGAATCAAATCTCGTATGATACAATAGAAAAAAGTAATTTTTAATTGGGAGCCACCCCTAAGTCACGATTAATAGAAGAATGATGAGCGTAACATCGTCTCACCCACGTAGTACTTTGCATTTTAAATACTAATACTGATATTGTTTATACTAAAATGTGCTAAGTACAAAACATTACTTTTATATATTACCTCACAAATGTTGTTTTCTATCCCATACTTTTATTTCTATTCTATAGGCAAGATGTAGTAAATACTCAAAGACTTTTATTACGCAATGTAAGAGAGCTAATCCTAAACTTAGTGAATCGTTTTTTGGCTCAAAACTTATTATTATTGTATTATTGATGAATCACCAAATTTATAAGACGATACACCACATACGTGACATCGAGTGGTTGCACTATTGTCTACAATGCAATTAATGCATTTCCCATCATATAAAGTTTGAGTAACTGTAAACTTTACTACTACTTGTTTTCCATTTGATAACTTGAACCTATATGTCGTTGTAATAAATTGATCTCTTGACTCAGTCGATTGTACTCTTTTATGATAGCTTCATTATCTTCTTTTTCAAAGGACAACCTTGAGGAAAAAAGTAGTAATATATTTTAATTAAAACATTATTTATAGCATAGCATTACTTTAATAAAAATCTTTTTATTTAATAAAAGTTTGTATTGAAGTAAAAGTTTAACTAAATCATTTTGCGAACACAATCAAGTAGCTAGGTTGAAATTTGCAAAATTCTGGAAGACTGGAAAACTTTTTTGATGGGTCTATGAAATTACGATTTTTGCATGCTTATAATAATAATTAGGAGAAAAAATGACTGTAATACCTCAGTGGCCGACAAAAGCGTATACTTTGGGGAGTAGGATTGGTCCATGCCTTCTCATTTGATCCTTTAAGTTTTTGAATGATGCAACTGGTTACTAATAAACTTTGTTGAGCATTATCATTTACATTATCAGTATCAGTGTATTTTTGATGGAGGTTGAGATGTCCGGAGGAGCTGTCAAATCCAACAGTCAAGTATAACTCAAGGTTACGCAATGTTTCGCAGTTCCATTCTTCAGCAATTGCTTTACATAACCTTTCTTAAGATTTGTTTAGCAGATCTTGAAGCGGTACCATCACTTCATTTTCTGAATATTTTATATTCGAAGGTGCACATTCAGCCATTGCTTGTTGCAAATACGGATAGGATGGTAAACTTCGAAATCCTCTTAACCCATTTCTTCCCAAGCGGACATTTTATAGTCGATTGGTTTTTCGCCTAGAAAATTGTCAAAAAAAGAAAGTAATGATAACCAAAAGCACTTTTCTTGTGTAAAATTTTCCGCTCTTTCCAAATCCGGAGTCAGAATTTCGGAATTTTCATCGGAAAATTTCAAAATGGCAGTTTGAATCTGGTGAAAATTCAGAAATAAATTTTTCAACATTTTAACATGCTTATTACAATTTTAACGGTTTCAACGAAATTCGTGATACAGATTCATAATGCAAATGATATTATTGTTGAAACATTTGATTTTTGCGAATTTTCCTCCAAGATTTTCCAAGATGGCGCTTGTGACATCATGAAATGACCGCAAAAATCATATATTTTTTTAAATTTTTCTAATTCATACCATTTTTTTTCAAAAGTCAACCGATTTGGGCCAAATTTGACTTCCAGGGGTTTTTGGGGTCGCTGATGACGAATCTGGAATCAGATTTGGAAAATTCAAAATGGCGGATCCAACATGGCGGACATTTTTTTCAAAAGTCAACTAATTTTGGCCAAATTTGACATACCGGGGTTTTCGGGGTCGCTGATAACGAATCTGAAATCTGAAATCTGTTTCAACAATAATATCATTTGCATTATGAATCTGTATCACGAATTTCGTTGAAACCGTTCAAATTGTAATAAGCATGTTAAAATGTTGAAAAATTTATTTCTGAATTTTCACCAGATTCAAACTGCCATTTTGAAATTTTCCGATGAAAATTCCGAAATTCTGACTCCGGATTTGGAAAGAGCGGAAAATTTTACATAAGAAAAGTGCTTTTGGTTATCATTACTTTCTTTTTTTGACAATTTTCTAGGCGAAAAACCAATCGACTATAAAATGTCCGCTTGGGAAGAAATGGGTTAATCGGCAATCACTAGCGATTAATGAGTAGCTTTTAACATTCAAGTTGCCCTCGAAGTATAATGCTAAAGCTGACTCATTTGAATGAACTAACAATGCATCGTCTTGTTTTTTATCCTCTAAAAATTCCTCATCATTACTCTGTCAGACCCGGAATAATAATTATTGGAGTATATAAATTTGAATGAAATAAAATCAAATTTAATTAATAGTACATTACGCTAAGGCAAAAGAAGAACTTTTCTGACACATTGACTTCACTTCGTGCAACTATCGAGTAGGTTAAAAGAGTAATTCTTTATGTCTAAGCAGTGTTTACGATTTTTTATTATACCCATAGCAAAACTTGTACTCATACCTCCCTCTAACTATGCTCAAAAACAACTAATATTAACCCATTAAAAACCAGGCAAAACCTGGCAGAGATATCGAGAAACGAACTGTGCCATCCTTTGTATAACCAAAAAAAAAATACCCGTGTTTTTTCTTTTGTCGATCACAATTGTTTATAACAAATTATTTAAACAAATAACCCAAAATGTTGTAATTTTGCAAAACTGAATGCGGATATCGATTCTACGGGTAAAAACACGACAAAAACCTATGTAACGTTTTTTTGTCAGAGTTCAATTTATTAGCCTAAAAAATGAACAAACTTTTCACATGTAAATCATCCTTCTCATCTGTCTTAGATGTAGACCTGCGGAATACCGCAGTGTTGCATGCTACAATTGGATGAGCTTATTTTTTTTCAAAACCTTCCGTGTTAGAGATCACATTTGAGTGGCAGGCTAAAGGTGGTACATCAATTGAAAAAAAAAAAATTATCTTTCGAAACGAGACTTTCGGAATAGAACTTTTCATAAAAATAGATCACATTATTCTGTGTCGATAATGCAATTAATAATGTCGAGACGGAGAGTTAGGGATCTACCTGATTTAGTTGAGGATTCTGACATTGGCGAAGATCAATATGTCGATATAGCATTTGTTCCTGCTGATCATGAAAGTTTAGATGGAGATTCGGATGTTGATCTAGAAGAAGATATAACATCTCATGATCTTCCTACAGGTTCTTACGAACATGTGAAAAGTACTTACACAAGTACTCAAAAATTGTTGGAGCCGAATCATATTTACGATTGGGAAGATGATACTCTGGATAATATATCTCCTGATATCGAGGACAACTCCAATCTGTCAGCTATTTCTCCATTGTTTTTTAAAAATTCCTTAGAATTATTCGAGTTATTCTTCTCGGAATCGATGAAGAATCATGTTGTGGAAGCTACTGCTGAGAATCATTTCGATTTGTCTAAAAATGATCTAGAAAGATTTATTGTAATCATAATGATTACTATTTTCAATTCTAGAAAACGTCTTTATGATTATTGGTCAACAAAACGAATCCTAGAGTGTCCAATCATTACCGAACTTTTGACGAGAAATAAATTTGTTACCATTAAGAAGAATATTCGATTTTACAAAAATCAAGATGAAAATCCAACTGACAAACTTTGGAAAGTAAGAACGATGTATGACATGTTCCGTGAGAATTGCATGCAATTCGGTTTCTTCGACTACAACCTATCAGTAGACGAGGTAATGGTGAAATATTTCGGTAGATCACGGCAATGAGCCATAATTGGGTTCATAACTCGAAAACTTATTGAAACTTTTACTACTTTGCGCACGATTGTTTATCCTTATTTTACACTAACAAATTGAACTCTGACAAAAAAACGTTACATAGGTTTTTGTCGTGTTTTTGCCCGTAGAATCGATATCCGCATTCAGTTTTGCAAAATTACGACATTTTGGGTTATTTGTTTAAATAATTTGTTACAAACAATTGTAATCGACAAAAGAAAAAATACGGGTACTTTTATTTTTGGTTATGCAAAGGATGGCACAGTTCATTTATCGATATCTCTGCCAGGTTTTACCTGGTTTTTAATGGGTTAACACACTTTGACTAAGCCGTGACCGATCGCGACGTCAAGCTGTTTACCGACCTAATTTTCAGTCCGGTCGATAAGCACATGGCCTGCGAGCCGTTTTTTACTTTCAAAATCTCGCTAAAAAAGTTTTCTTGAGCCTAGTAGATAGGAGGGAAGTATAAGCTATCTTGCTGTGGGTATGATGAAAAAATCTACATAAAAATTTTTATGTAGCACCTTTGGTGATGATTTTTTATTCAGTTTTCGGCAAAAGTCAAGAGTATATTGGAGGAACTCTTCATCGTTATCAGCTAGAGTAATTATATTTTTCGCCATCAAGTATTTTGTATTTCTAGAAGCAGCCTTCATGTCAAATATTCGAGGCCTTCCACTGTTAGGACGAATATGCCGCTTTTTTTTGCCCACCGCGTCCGCGACCAATGACTTCTTTATTTTTAGTACTATTAATAAAATTTAGAAATTTTTAATTAAGAAGGAACAAAATAATTTATAAGTATATTATGCAATGTTAAATAAATAAATATATATATATATATATATATATATATATATATATATATATATATAATATTACATTTAGATTAACATTTGAGTTTTGTCTACATTTTACTTATGATACAAGTAAAAAAAGAATTTATTTTCCCATGTGAATAATAATTTTACAAATGTGCCAGAATAGTATTATAAACATGTAGTATACATGTAATACAGTTTTCTATATAAATTTAGCTTCCAAATGGTTAATAAAAGAAATATTAAGCATGTTATATATAAACTTACATAATATTAATTGTAAGTAAGTTAAATCCTTTTGAGAAATTTAAAATCACGAAGAATATGAAAAACTTATTCAAAGTCTACGTATTTTTTCTAATAAACTCCCACTTTATGTTGTTTTACCTACAAATTTTATGTCCTCGAATATTGAACGTTAGTGCAAAATATGTACATGTATACCAATGCATAACCAAATTTTATTTTTAGACACTTATACACATATTTTATGTACATTTATGGTAACTATACTAAATTTAAGATTAATAATGTATTATTTTAATTTCAAAATAAAAAATTTAAATGTTAGACTTAATATTATTACGACTGACAAATAAATATATATAACTTACCGTTCTGCTTCCATATCTCTTTTCTAGTATATTAATACTACATACACTATGATTTGAATTAAATTACTAAACTATAGTAAAGAAAGGCAATATTCACATAAAAGTGATAAGAAAACTGAAAAGAAATAATAAATAGGAGTAATAGTCTAAATATAAATGAAAAGGTTAATAAAAAATTCAAAGTTTTTTTCTCAATCATTTTATTCAAGCTCCAACCAAAATGACAAAAATGCACAATTTATTCAATTTACTTTTTACGACCGAAAGTGTCTTCTCTTTTATCTGAAAAAAAAACAAAGCAATAATAACTAATTGAAAACGATTCTTATACACTTCTAGATATCTATAACAATATATTAAATAATTAATAAGATGCGAAATGTGGGTTTTGCCGAAAAGTCAGCTTTATTTTTTCGTATGATAAAGATTTTGAAATACAGTAATTGAAAGGCCTTTAAGGTATAAAGACCTGTTTGGCTGCCATTTTTTTAGTAAAGGTTCGAGCTCTTGAGTTTGAGGATTTTGGGGTTTGAGGATTTAGAGAGACTTGAGGTTTTTAGGGTTACGGGATTTTGAGGTTATGGTGTTTTGGGGTCATGGGGTTTTGTGGTTATATGGTTTTGGGATTTCAGGGTTATGGGGAAAAATAAATTTATTCCTTCAAATGAGTTAAGGTTCATCCATATGTAAAAATTGGATGAAAATTGTAATGCCCGGCATATTTTCGGGCAAAGAAAGCAAGTTATATGTCGTGTTACCAACATTTTATAAAATGTAAGATGCTTTCTATCAAAATAAAAAAGTTTATAAATATATACATAACTTTTTACCAAAAATACACGATTTATCACATTTAAGTCGATTTTCTTGAAAACTAAAGGAGCTCAGATGACTTTTCTTGATAGCTGTAAGTTCAGTAGACAAAAATTTGCAAGTCGAATAGTTTTTTTACCAAAAAATATTATAAATATTGATGAAGGAAAAGAATTAATCGCTAAAATCGCAAAATGGGCCTTTTTGCTTGAATTTTGGAGCCCTTAAAACTATTTTGGGACTTCTCAATACTTTTCTCGTATTCCACATAGTTCAAACTATACTCTAACTAAATTTCATCCAATTCCATTCACTCAATCGTGAGATATTAGGTTTTAATAAAACAAAAAAAAATATTTTTTTCACACCGTGTGGCGCAAGTGCAGGGTAGTGCATCGTTGGCTCAGTGGTTGGAGCACGCGCCTTGAGATCTCGGGGACGTGTGCTTGAATCCTCCTCGTCGCTTTACTTTTATGCGAATTAGTGCCGGAAACCCCGTTACATGGCGCCCAACTTAAAAATTCATCATCATCACCAACAAAGACCGCCAACATATTTTGACACATGTTATTGTGTCTAATCAATATACCTGATATTTGACAACATTAAAAGTTATCTTTACTTAAAACAACAACTTTGACTTTATGCTATTGTGTTATTAAATTTAAAAATTTACAGATAAACAAATCAATCAAATGGTTCATTGTACAATTGTTAAAATATACGTTATAACAGCAGCTTTATTGGTACTCGCTGCTATTATACCCAGGGCCAGAAGAGTCCTGTTTATTATTGTTAATAACGTGTCGGGTATACAGAAGACACGGCTCGGCCGACTCAAATATGCTCGGGTGTGCACTCGAGCCCGTGGAGGTGGCAGGGCCCAGGATCAATCAATAACAATATCTTGGGTTAGTGTAAAACTTAGGCTAACTATTTATTGATGGTTTGGCCAGCTACCAACACACGATCGAGGCGAGAGAGAGAGAGAGAGAGAGAGAGAGAGAGAGAGTACAAATGTACAAATGGCTACCCTGACCATCGTGAAGATGGTCCCGGACGAATCGTCCTGGCTCGGTTGACATCGCAATCGGCTCAAAATTAATCGCAAACGCAGAGCGTCTATTCGCAATGTGAAGCGGAACGAAGATAGACTCGGAATGACTCGCTAGCGCGAGCACAGGTTTACCTATGCCCTCTGACACACTGTCTTGACAGCAGCGTGCGAGCAGGCGGCAAAATCGTACGTTGCTGCATTTAAATCTCTCTCGATACTTATTCTCTCTCTCCGTCTCTCTTACTCTCTCATGTGTTGTACCTTTTTTTTCAATATATACTTTTCCACTATATCATAATAAGGTACTCGTATCATAAAAGTACGAGAATAATCATTTTTATAATTCCTGATATTTATACTGAAATAATTGCCAAAGTCTTTTACATCAATAGTTTTCAGATTAACTAACTCAGAACATCTTGTTGCACCGCATATCCCAAAGATTAAAATTATCTGAAAAATACATCTGAATATTAAATGCATTGACAATGAATAATAATAAATATTTAATAACAATAGAAGTAATTTTGTCGCTAAGTAATGGAAATCATCACTTGTCTCTAAAAATTTTTAATTTTCAGCTTCAGTGAAGCCTATATCAATGCTATGCCGTAGCAACAAAGTTGTTTTTAGCATAGACAATCGAGACCATGTCGTCTGTCCCTACAAAGAGTAGAACATTTCAGATCTCGCACCGAAGACTAGTACATTCGGTTATTCGCCGCAAAGCCTAGCACTTTTCACTTTTTGCCGCGAAGAGTATTACATTCTACGGCTCAAACTAATGCTCTTTGTAGTATGAGAAAAACGTATGATAATTCAATAATTTTTGTACTAGCCGTCTCTTTGCATGTGAATGTTACAATGTTCCACTTTGGCGTTCATAAATATCATCAATTGTTTAAGCATAAGGCCCCGAAACCGCAAGTGTTTTCGTGAAAAGTGCTAGTCTTCGTGGCAAAGATGAGAAACGTACTAGTCTTCGCGGCAGAGTTGTGAAAAGTGCTAGTCTTCGCGGCCAAAAATGAAAATTACTACTCTTCCGGAGGCATTTGAAACGTGCTAGTTTTCGTAGGGACCGACGATATGGTTGATGGCTTAATATTCTTGGATTCTTCATTAAAATATACTAATAGAACATTTTCTACCATAGCAGTTTAGGCCAGGCAGTAGGGATTTGAAACTGCCTTATTGTAACATAATTTGTTACAGCAAACCGATTGTATATGTTTTTCAATGAAGCTATCAGTATGCCTCAACAAGATGATTTGTAGAAAATAAAAAAATCTGCAAAATGAAAGGTCCAACGCCTCAATCGGATAATTAGATTCTGAGATAATTAGGAAAAACCAAAAAATTAGGCGTTTATTCAAGAATTTATAGCTTTGTCATTTTTTGGGCTGGAGCGCAAAAATTGTATGAATACGTAGGGATTATAATGTTCTTTATATGTGCGAAAGTTGGGTGCTATCAGATTATTAGTTTGCTCAAAATCGCGATTCAAACTTTGCGGTGCGTTTTTTTCCGGCAGGTCTGTATGCTGTACCGTAAGTCAGATTGCAATTTCAAAAAAAGGGTCGAAAAGTTAACACCGTGCATTACAAACCGTAGATTTTAGTTTTTCGATCAAGCGCCTGAAAGCATGCGAAAAACTGTAGTGAAGTTCGCGAAAATTGGCCGAGCGCGCGCTCGCAGTCGAGTGGTGTGGGACGGAGCAGCGCCGGTGGAGAGGCGTATATATAGTAACAGGCGCGCGCGGCGCGCACGTTGCCTATCTTTGCATTAACATTTCTCAGCATCTAGTGTAGCTATTTGAATGATTTTTTTTAGTTTAAGGTAATGGAACCAGTGGAATCACATACTGATGCGCACTGAGCGTCGCGTCGGTTTTAAACTGGAACAGAGAGTTCACCAAAAAGATCCCACTGTACCTTACGTAATAATTTTTTCCTGATAACAGACCAAAGAATCGGATTCCTCTGGTTCCGTTTCCCCAAAATCAAAAAAAAAAAATCATTCAAATAGCTACAGTAGATGCTGAGAAATGTTAATGCAAAGATAGGCAACGTGCGCGCCACGCGCGTTTATTACTATATATATGACTCTCTGCCGGCGCTGCTCCGTCCCCCATCACTCGACTGCGAGCGCGCGCTCGGTCAATTTACGCGGACTTTACGACGGTTTTTCGCATGCTTCCAGGCGCTTGATCGAAAAACTAAAATCTACGTTTTGTAATGCACACTGTTAACTTTTCGACCCTTTTTTTGAAATTGCAATCTGACTTACGGTACAACATACAGACCTGCCGGAAAAAAACGCACCGCAAAGTTTGAATCGCGATTTTGAGCAAAATAATAATCTGACAGCACCCAACTTTCGCACATATAAAGAACATTATAATCCCTACGTATTCATACAATTTATGCGCTCCATCACAAAAAATGACAAAGCTATGAATTCTCGAAAAAACGTCTAATTTTTTGTTTTTTCCTAATTATCTCAGAATCTAATTATCCGATTGAGGCGTTGGACCTCTCATTTTGTAGATTTTTTTTCTCTCTACAAATCATTTTGTTAAGGCATACTGATGCTTCCTTAGTTTTAAAATTGTAAGTAAAATAAGATAAAAAACGCGTTTTTACAATGAATTGTTAATAACGAACAATAAGGAACGGAAATGCGAGTGAAAAACATATACCTTTTCATCTGCTTATCATTCTTTACATGATCGCACAATCGGTTTTCTGTAACAAATTATGTCATGTGAAAATGCTCTACAGCTTGGCCTAGTTGTTTTTCCTCATTAAAATCAGCTGATTCCTCTGAATCAGACATATTCTATACAATAGAAAAATAAAATGATTAAAAATAAATGTAATAAAAAAGGGGGGAAAGTACCAGAGGAATAGAAAACGGGACTAATAAACCCACTTTTCAAGAAAGGAAGAAGGAGAAAGCAAAGACCTACAGAGGGATAACTCTCATGGACACAGGGTATAAATTATACGCAGAAATAATAAGGGAAAAGATGGAAAGGGAGTTAAAGGAAAGAGAGATGCTTGGCGATACACAAATGGGTTTCAGAAAAGGGAGAGGTACGCAATTTATATTTTGAGTAAAGCAATAGAAACTGAACTGGATAAGAAGGGAGGTAAAGTCTACGCGTTTTCCACGTTTATGAGAGCGGCGTTTGACAAGGTGAACAGAAGAGAGGTGTGGGAAATGATGGAAAAACAGATGCTAAATAAATTTAAGAAGATGATAGAAAGGAAAGGGCTAGAATTGAACACGGAAAAATCTAAGATAATGGTATTCAAAAATGGGGGAAGGAGCAAAAAGGAGGATAGTTTTTTCTGGGAAAAGAAGGAGATAGAGGTAGTAAAAAATTTTGAATACTTAGGATACATGCTAAAGGAAAATGGCAAAGAAGAGGTACAAATTAAGAAGTTAAAGGAAAAGGCAAGCACGATAATGAGCTCGATGTGGGGTTTAGGAGAAAAACTCCTCAGAAATAATTGGGAACTAAGGATGAGATTATTGGACACGATGGTGAAAAGTGTAATTGAATATGGTGCAGAGGTGTGGGGATGAAAAAGTAAGGAAGAACTGGAGAAGATACAGAGAAAATATACGAATTGGGTAATGAAACTAGACAGAACCACGCCGGAGCACGTACTGCATTTGGAGACAAATAGGTATAAGCTCGAAACAAGGACGGGGAGAAGAACAATAAAATATGAGGTAAAACTAAGCAATGCAACGGCAGGCACCCTGTGGAGGAATGATGGAGAACCCTAGAAAAAGAAGAGGAAAAAGAAAGGAAAGAGGAAGGAGGCGCAGTACTAGAGAAGAGAAGCTGAACAAAAGAGGCTGGGCACTATCAGAATATCACAAAAGACTGAGAGCAGGGGAACAGGTGTGGTCGGAGTTGGAAAGAGTAGAGAAGGACATCCAATGGCAGAAATGGGAAAGCAAAATTAGAGATTCGAGACAGGCGAGAGACTTTAAAGAGCTAATAAAACAACAGGGCGAGACACCAGAATATTTGAAAAGAACAGGAAACACAGAAAAAAAGGGCTGGCTATGACAGCAAGATTTATAATGGGCAACGAAGCAAGAGGCTACAAGTATTGGATGAAAGAGAAAGAAAGAATATGCAGGTTATACAGAGAGAAAGAAGAGACTTTCGAACATATTTATGAGATGCAACAGAACAGGTAGTAGAGAGAACAACTGAAAAAACATTTTTTAATTGTTTATAAACTTTTATTAAACGGGGAAAGGAAGAACCTGGCGAAGCTATACAGAGTAGTATGGGTAAGGAAGTAAAAGGAGAAGGAAGAAGAACGTTAAAAAAAAGAAAAATAGGCGAATAGTAAAAGAGCAAACAAAAGAAAGAAAAGAGCAATCAAAAGGAAGCAAAAGCAATAGAGAAGAAGAAGAAAAACCAGGAATAAACAATCAAGGAGAGAAAGAAAGAAAACGAAACGAGAATAGTGCAGGGACTTTTCAAGAGCAGGGGAGACGAGAGGAACAGTCGATGAAACAAAAGTCACTAGGAAAGGACAAGAAAACGATATAGATGGAAAGAGGAAAGTGGACAGGGAAAAGGGAAGCGGAACAGAGCAGATAAGAAAACACGTGGTGCGGGAAGATGAAAAATATGCAGAAAGAGATGGATGAGATAAGAGAAGGGCTTACAGGAAAAAATAATAGAGTGAAGACAGTAAAGAAAAAGCAGGAGATGAGAAGAGGAAGAAGAATAATAAGAGGAGAATGGAGAATTATGAGAGAGAAAAAGGAAGATGCTATAAGAAATAGGAAAGGGGACAGCAGGCGCAAGGTGTGGGAAAGAGGCCTGATAGTACACCTAAACAACTGAATGGAAGAGGACTCTATAAAAGATTGGCTGGAGGAGATAATGGAAGGTGTGGAATGGGTGACGAGAGATACCCGGACGAAGGACACGAAAAAGGTACTTTTTAAGATAAATGATTATATGGAATTGATATTGGAGAAGAGGGCAGAGATAAGACAAGGAGGCAAAATTAGGCTTGAGCAATGGCTATCCTTCGATGAACGAAGGGCCAAAGCGCAAATGATGCGGGAGAGGAAAGGAAGAGAAAAAGATGAGATCGAGGAGGGTGAAGTCTCGCGCAAAAAAGAATGGGTTGCTGAAATAGAAGACGAACTGCACAAGTGGGACGAGAAGAAGGAGAGAATTGTAAAAAAGAAAAAGGGATAGAACTAGGAAAAGAGGACAGATATAAGAAATGGAGGTCATGGGAGTCAGAGGAAGAAGAGGAAGAAAGAAGTGAAAAGAAGAAAGAATGAAATACATACACACATAAATACAGCAAAGGAAAACTCACACACGTATGTACGTACACTAACAATCACACACATACGTGCGCGCGCGAATGCTAGAGCAAGAAAATAAATAGAGCGCACATATACATAAAGACATAATTACACGAACATTACCTACAGGCAGCAAAAACTCGTGCACACAACATAACGCATCATTAGGTTAAATGATTAAAGTAAAAGGATGTAAATAAAGCAAGGAAAATATTGTAAACACTAAGATAGTAAAACAATAAAGTTATTATTATTATTACATGAAGGGAAAAAGATACATAACCTTCCTGGCGGGTAAGCAGCAACCGAATTGGGTTTTTGTTCGGTTGCAGTTGAGATGCAGTTCGGTTGCTGCCTAATATATGCAATTATAGCTATTTTATGCAAAAAATAGTTCTTACAAAATAATATGAATGCTATCTAAACGCTAATGATTATAAATAAATAGGATAAAATAGCAGTATTAAATAAAAAACCATTTATTTACAATATAGCTGGTGGGTAGGTATATAATCAAAAACTGATTAAATCAACAGATGGCGCTAAACTGTAGTGAGAGCGTCGTCGGTTCAATTCAAGCGCACATGAAAGCATGAAGTTTTATAATATGAATAAGTTGCTCAAATCGGTGGCTGAGTGGAATAAGGTTGTATCGTGGCGGCGACTCCGAGAACATCGTATCGTGGCTACGACTCCGATAACATCGTATCGAGCCATCGTCTTCGAAAACATCGTATCATAGATCGATTTTATTATCTCTAATTTTGTAGTGGCAGCACTACATGATTTTTAAATACAACTTTACAAGGCATGGAATGCGTGGGAAAAATTCTAAAAAAAAATCAGAATGACTTATTTTTCATTGCCTATGCATTAGGGTGTATCGAATTTTTGTACGCACTTTGGCGACTCGTAACAGTGCGGAAATTTTAGTAGTTATATCGTATAGAAGTGCGACGCTGTGCCTCCCAACACAGGTGCGCAACACCTAGAGCCTCGCATGCACTAGGATTTTTCTAAACGTAGGATTTGACCGCGATCATCACGTTTGGGAGAACGCTAGGGAGAGGGGAAAATGATCACACACAATGGTTAAGTTTTATTGTACATGTATTTCGCCCAGCCCTTCTCTACAATACGGTGGCTGTGGTGCCTCCCGCGCACAGTTTAGCCACGTAGGGCTTACACTGGGACGCTTAAACACGAGCCACGCTCGTGCAGCAGACGGCGGGCCACAGGCCCAGGTCCAGTCCGCTGACGGCTGACTCTCTCTCTCTCTCTCTCTCTCTCTCTTTCTCTCTCGCGCGCGGGCTATGCCTCCCGCTTGTGGCAAGCCCGACCTGCTGCAGCCGCGCAGCTATAGGGTTTTCTCTTGCGCTGTCTCTATCTCACGCACACGCGTCTCCTCGCACTGTTCTCTCTCTCTCTCTCTCTCTCTCTCTCTCTCTCTCTCTCTCTCTCTCTCTCTCTCTCTCTCGCGTGCGCTGGCCAGACGCCTCGCGCAGAAGACGTCTTGGGGTGCGCCCGCACTGCACACCAACACCCTGGTCTCTCGAGTTCTCTCTCTCTCTCTAGTGTGCCCGCACCACACTCGTCTCACTCTCGGATCTCTCTCTCTCTCTCTCTCTATCTCTTTCTCTCTCTCTCTCTCTCGCTCTCTTTCTCTCTCTCTCTCTCTCTCTCTCTCTCTCTAATACTTTCTTACTCGCTCTCTCCCTGGTGGACGTCCGTCGGTGCTCTCGCCGGCGCCTCCCTGACTCTCGTGGACCTGGTGACGGCTAGCTTCCTCGGCTCTCCCACGCCAAGGCTGCTGGTTGCTCTGGTCCTCCGGACAATGATGGCGGACTGGCTAGCTTCCTTCCTCTCGTGCGGATGGTTGCTGGCTCGTCCGGGTGTCGGCACTTGCTCGTGCCAACGCGCTGCACCTATGACTCTCTCACACTCTCGCATACTCGCACAACCTCGGGAGACTCTCCCAATTCTCCTCGTAACAGAGGAGGCCACGTATCTCTCTCGCACGTCGACGTACTCCGTCGACAGTCGTGAGAGAACTCCCCGATTTCCCGCTCGTTCTCGCGCTCACTCTCCACTCGCGCTCGTCGGGCCCGCGCATCTTCCTCGCGCCTGATTGGCTGGCAGTCCGCGCGGATAGCGAGTCGCACATCGGCGCCCACTGATTGGCTCGCGACATGCGGAGGACCAATCAGCGCGCGCGCCGTCGAGGCTCATTCTCGCGCCAACGATGCTCATTCTCGCGCTAACGTGGACGGTTAGCCGGCCCGTTCCTCGAACTCGAGGTCAGGCTGGCACCGACAACAACAATCCAACTCGCTTGTTTCTTCCGCGCACTCAGAGCTTGGCCGCATCGAACGAGATTCCTCGTATCGACGCGGCTGCGACGTTTGCAACGTCGCAGAAGTCTGTAAAATTTGGGCGCATAAGGTCAATTGCTTCCGCTCTGTCTAAGGTCAACAAGTCCAAAATTACCACATTTTCGCTTAAATTTTTTTTTGTTTTAATCATCAAACAAATTTAATAGGAAAATGTTCTAATACATTTTTTTGTAAAATGCATTCTTGTTGATAAATTATTGAAGTTTCGGAAATTTAAGTTGAAAATATTAAATTCCACACTTTTTCAATGATTTTTCAACAAGAAGGAATGCATTTTACAAAAAAATGTATTAGAACATTTTTCTCTTAAATTTGTATAAAGAATCAAAAAAAAAGAAAAAAAAAGTTCGAGTAATCGACTTTACTCTCTTGTTGCATATAGTGCTTTATTCACGACTGAACTGTGTAGCCACTTTATTTTTTGAAATTCTTGATGAATTGATTCCTGATAACACATATATGTGCCGACGGTTATAATTACACAGCAATTAATGTATTTTACTTTTGTAATCTAAATAACAAAAGAATTGATGCTGTGATATTGATGTGTTAAAATACGGTATAACATTTGAAATGTTTTAAACATAGCTGATGACTTTGAAGCAATGGGTGTAACGGCAATTCTTATCAAGACACTTCATCCGATGACAGTTCCAGTACATCAGAAGAAGAAATGGATGATAATACAGATCATAGTAATGAAAGCAGTGAAGATGAAGATCCATTTATGGATATTCCTGATGAACCAATCTATCCAGGAGCCCCAATAAAAAATTAAGCGTTTAAGTTTACCTTCATTTCTTCCGCAAATTCCTCGTAAAATAAGTGAGCATGCTTATTGGATAGCATCAGAATTGAAATTGTTTCTTCTAGTATATAGTTTAGTTGTTTTGAAAAATATGATGTCACAGCGATATTTTGAACACCATTTATTGTTGGTGTATTGTATTACTCTTTTAACCTTATTAAGTATTTCGACAAACATGATACTTGAGGCAAAACGCTGTTTAACAGAATATGTTTCGAGATTTGGAATAGTATATGGACGAAAAAATTTAACATGTAACGTTCATTTACTTCTGCACTTATCAGATGACGTGATTCAATTTGACCCTCTGTGGACAAGGATCTGCTTTCCCTTTGAAAACTTAAACGGCATATTAAAATCATATGTACACGGATCTCGATAAACAGAGTTACAAATTTTTTTCTGCTGTATCAACTTTTTATACACTTTCAGGGTTAAAACAGAAAGTATTGTAACCACAAACCGAAGTATACAAGTTTTGTAAACGAATTGATAGTTCTGGCACACATAGATATAAAATTACACTCTTAAAAGATAAAATATTTGCAGAGTATATTTGGTTTTTTTCAAAAAATTAAATGTGACATTCCTGCATTTATTTCTGATTCTTTAAGATTATACTATGATGATTTGGATAAATCGAAGTGTCATTTCTTTAAGCGACTTCTAAAAGACGGGATCCACTATGAGACTGAAGCACATGGACACAGAAAAAAATCCAACTCTTCTTGTATTAAGTACAAACAAAATAACATAAATCATGTAGGAATTTTAATTTTAGAATTAATTATATTCAGGTCCAGGATATCAGGTAGTGGAGAATTATTACAATAAAAAGATTTTGTTCTTATGCTTTGATAACAAAAAATAAATATATTCTATCAGTAAATATTAGAAAGAATATTGCATAAATGTTGCATATATTCGTCGTAACAAAACTAAAATTATAAATCCGCTTTGATTTTTACAAAATAATCTTGACCAATACGCTTTAATTTGCGTTATTGGTCGAAATCTCAAGTCTGTGAAAATTAGAGTCCGGGACAGACACGTGTTAGTTGCGTTATTGTGTCTGCTTTGAAAATTTCACAAGCATAAGAATCGAAGAAACTTTTCCAAGTTTTTTACTTGCTCAAGAGCAAGGATTAGGCGCTTTAATTGCGCTGGTGCTTAAGTTGCGCTGCTACCAATAAAGGCTCCGGAGAGAGCGGGCCATCGAATCAACTCGCACATTCATACATCACACTTAAATTCACACCTATATACAATTTCCATTTATATAGGCTGCGCCGCTCGCTTCGCGATATGTGTAGGTATATAGGCGTGTTGCGCGCGCTCCCCGCTCCGCTGCTCGCTTCTGTTGCTGTCGCTGCTGTCTCGTGGCGCTGCTAATTTTTATCAAACTGCGGAGCTTGTACGGGGTGTTACATGTTATAATTCTGAGTTTTAGTATTAGTATATAGGTTTTAATATAAAGATTTATATAACCGGCCCTATGTACAGACAAACTAGTTTTGCCTCTACAGGATTATGCTACTGAGACCTATATTAGATATAGATATTCATTTAGTATTTTTGTAGTGGTTCAAATAAATAAATAAAATGTGAGAGATTCCCAGATCTCGTTGCTGAATAAAGATCGATATTTTTTTATTTATCTCGGAATCTCGCAGGTCCTTGTTTTAGATCATCCTAGATACTTATTAAAAAATTTATGAGTTTGAAAATGTAGGATATTGGTTATTATAATTTGTTATAAAATATGCGTTTGCAAAAATCCACAAAATCAAATTTTTACCCCCTATGTTAAATTTAAAAATTCTGATACCAGAAACCTTATCAACAATCGTCAAAACCTAGGGTACTATCATATTTGTAGTCAGTATTCTAGAAATATGTGTCGAACAACGCATAAGTAAAGTATTACTAAATAAATTTGACTTACCAAAATTTGCGACTGGCTATTATAGTACCGTTATTAATTTTTCTAGCAATAGATTTTACGAAATTCCATTCATTTTGTACTAAATTTTTGTGAAAACTGTCGTGCTGTACCATTAGTACCCATTGTTGTAAATAATCAAGATATACAATAAACACAGATTTTAAACTTTCATCAAATTCTTTAACATCTTTGTCAAATAATGTAGTAGATGATCCTTCACATGCAGCAGCAGTCGATGAGTGTTCAGCAAATCTTTCACGATGTATACACGCAATTCTCAATCCCTCGCGTAATTCACGCATAAGCTGGCGAACTGATAAAGGACTCGGCTGTTTTGGTTTTTGTTCTAATCTTATCCGCAAAAATTCATGAATTACGTCAAGTGGAACCCTTGATAAAAATACAAATGCAGCTCTGAAAAAATATACATTCTTACAAAATAATATTATGTACACGTTCACATGTTTAAGATATTTAATACGATGGACAATTTAGTATACATATTGAGGTGTCCGTTATTTCCTAACTTTAAGATCAGATTATTAGAAGCTCAGTAGATATTTCGAGTCTACCCTAGTGGAAAAAAAATGTGATAAATTGTAATAAATTGTAATAAAACGTAAAAAAATGTAAGAAAATGTAAGAAACTGTACCTTTTTGTTTGATTTCAGACCTTATTTCTCCTACGGTTTTGTACACTTTCTTACATTTTCAGATTTGTTAACTTTTTTTTACATTTTATTACATTTTATTACATTTTATTACATTTTATTACATTTTATTATATTACATATGTTATTTTACCGCCTAATATAGTCAATATATTTTTTTAATTATTAATTTTATAATAAAATGTAACAATGCATAATAAATTGTAAGAAAAGGATGTAAACAGAAGTAAGAAAATAAAAAAGTCGCCATTTTCGTATATAATATTACGCTAACAGATAATTTTTTACATTTCGTTATACTTTTTTACGTATTGTTACATTTGTCATTTCAAAGAAGAGACCCCCATGAAATCCTGGATCAATGGATTTGTAATAAATTGTAATAAATCGTAACAAAATGTAATAAAATGTAGCAAACTGTAATAAAACGTAACAAAGGTCCGAAATCCAACAAAAACGTACAAAATGGTACTATTTGTTACATTTTCTTATATTTTATTACACTTTATTACATTTTTTATTTTCACTGGGGTAGGACCCCATAAATTAGCTTTATTTAATTTTCAGCCAGATCCGTTGCGAATTCGCGTGCCATGCGAGACTTAATTTTTCCCATGTTATTTAATGGGGGAGGACTTTTTTTCTTAGTATTCCTGAAATTGCAAAGCATATGCTCTTGTTGGTATTTATTCATAAAAATCATAAACTGAACAATGCAGATGATGTTGATAAACTTATAAGTGCAGAAATATCTGATGAAATGAAACACCCAAGGTTGAATAATATCGTTAAGCAATCAATGATGCATGTCTCTTGTGGTAAAAATAACTTAAATTCACCATGTATAAATAGCAGAACAAAAAAATGTACCAAAAACTTTCTGAAATAGTTTAATTAGCAAACTACTTTTAATAATACTGCATATCCCTTTTATCGACGAAATAACAATAGAAAACAAATTCGTTTTAATAAAAATAACATATTTGTATTTATTGTTTAAATTTAATTGTCATATTAATGTTGAAGTATGTTTAACTATTTAATGTGTCAAATATTTATTTAAATATTGTTATAAGGGGCATGATTGTGCATTTATAAAAATGAGTCGAGGTAATAATGAAAACGAATGTGAAGAAGAATATTTCAAATACGATAAAATAAAACAATATTTAAGTACAAGATATGTTAGCCCTCCAGAAGCAATGTATCTTTTACTGCAATATGCAATGTACGTTTTATCACACGTAATTTACCGATTAGCTGTGCATTTAAAAAATAAACAGTTTGTATTCTTTAAGGAAGGATCAGAAAAAGAGTTGATGAATATCAACTTTGACTGCATGGTTTAAACTAAATGCAAACGATCCGCAAGCTAGACAGTACTTGTATGTTGATATACCATATTTTTACGCTTTCAATGAAAAAAACAAAGAAATAAACACCAAGAAAAAGAGTTTGGAAGCCAATTATAAGTAGAGTGTACTTTGTAAATCCGAAGGATCGTGAAAGATTTTTTAAAGATTATTCTTATTACATGTGCCCAATCTTATGAAGAATTAAAAACATCAGAACATTTTACATACGCAACATTTAAGCAATCAAGGTTGAATTTCCTAAAGCTCTGTGTAACCTGTTTGGTTATATATGCGTATTTCATCACCCAGTAAATGAATTATTTGAAAAATATGAAGCATATTTTTACAGTCTATTGTTGATGAAAAAAAAAAAAAACGTGAAAATATCTCACTAAAACATATCAATTCTATTTTCACAAGTCACGGGAATACACTGACTGATTTCAATTTACCTAAATTTAGTGAGGATCTTGAGGTTACCAATTATGAAGAATTTTATGCAATAAATGAAATTGGAATTGATTCATTATACAATATAAGCTCTTTAATGAATAAACAACGTAAAATTTCCGATGCAGCAATAAATAGTGTAATTAATAAAGCTAATCAAGTGAAGTGTTTCTTTATTGATGGACCTGGGAAAGTGGAAAAGCTACTTACTAAATACAATTATCACTTATTTGAATGAGTGTTTTACCTGTAACATGGACTGGTATAGCAGCAAATTTATTAATAAATGGAAGAATTTCACGTGTAATTTTTAAATTACTATTAAATATAAATATAGATTCAACGTGTAACATTACTCCAAATTCAACATATGAAAATATCTGAAAAATGTAGAAGTCATAATTTGGGATGAAATAACAATGACATCAAAACATGCTTTTTAGGCAGTGGATAAATTATTTAAAGAATTATGTAATAATGATTTTGAATTTGGTGGCAAAGTAATGATTGTATCACGACTTCCGACACGTGTTGTCAAACCTGGGAATCGAACAAAAATTATTGAAAATTGTGTAAAAAATAGTCATTTATGGAGTAAATCCCAAATTATGACTTTAAATCGTTTTTTATTTGCAAATTTTATTCAAAAAGTTTTATGTAATAGAAAAACAGTGTTTTTTGGGACGACATCCCCTTAATAGTAAGGAAAATGATGCAATTCTATATACAGGCAGAATAATTATCAACAAGCAATTTGGTAAAGTTGTTTTAATACCACGGATCAATTTGACTTCTTAAAAAGAAAAATTCCTTTCGAGATGACAAGAGGACAGCTTCCAGTACGATTAGGATATATCATGATTTTCTACATTAATGCCTAAATGTAGGAAGTGCGGTCGGAATATGGTGACAAAATACGTTTTGTGTAAAAAGTGCGGACTTGATTTTCACCGAGGCTGCCTAGCACGATACGTAATCTCGAATGGCTGTAGCTCTTACTGCATCAAGACGTACATATCTTTGGTAGCTATCCCAGAATCCTCGTTGTACGTCGTTGCTAGTAGTAGTGAGAGAGCTGTTAATTTTGATGCTGGTCGTGATTTTAACTCGAGCTTGTTTTTAGATGTTAGCAACTTTAATGACACCAGTCACAGCTCAGCTCTTGCCGTAGATTTGAACACTAGTTTGTTAAACCCTGTACAACTCGATTCAGATTTACACGTGGTGGTGTCTCTTCCGTCAAACTGGAACTCACTTTCAGTTGATGATAAACTAGGACAGCTATTTAATCAGGTTGCTATGAGCAACAGCCACATAAACCAGTCAGCGGTCGACTTAGTCAAAGGCATTTTCGCGAAGCTTAATATGTCCGATGATTTATCAGATGTTCGCTCGTGATTTTGATTATTCGGCGCTTATGAATAGTGCTATTAACTCTCAGTTGCAGACAAGGCGCTCTACGTACACACGCGTAATTTGTGTAAGATTTAAAAGTATTTGTATGCGTGACAATATTTTGCGTGCTAAGATGAACTAATAATGTTGTTCCGCTTATTAAGCTAAACTTAATAATGTTGTTCCGAATGGAGGCGATTCGGCAGTGGAACTACACGAAATGTTATCGCTATTTATGCACAACTTGCATCAAGCAGCTAAGGCCCGTGCAAATTCGTTAGGGTACAAGTATGTGTGGATGCATGATGACAAAGTGTTAGTACGTAACAGCGATGGGTCCGAGATTCTAACTATTGTAACTTCCAGCGACCTTGAACGTATTATATGACGCCAAACACCGTTTAGCACTATAATATTGTCAGAAATGATCGTGGCTTGATCTCACATCGTAATCGTAATCCGAATGCCATTGATGGTCAGTCTCATATAAATGGTGGTGGTGTGGCTTTTTATATCTGTGAGGATTTACCCAACACCTTTGTCGAGGTTCCTCAAATAAATGATATAAATGAGACTAAGTACATGCTGCTAAGTATAAATTGTGGGGCAAAAATCCTAATTAGTGACATTTATCGTAGGCCGAAAGGACACACCCTATTGAAATTCTTTAATACAGTGCTGAACATTTCGCACCTGTATACTAATATTGTATTAGCTGGCGATTTAAGGGGTTCAGCCTAGGTTAAATCCTACAAAAAAAACAACAAAATATTCGTCCGATAAAAATTGTTTCTTTTTACGTAAATTGAAAAAACAAAAAATATCTACTGTAAATATTTACACTATACACTAATTCTACCGGGAAATTAATATATATATATATACTAGTGGGGCTCCGCCCCCCTGCTCGCTTCGCTCGCCAACCCCCTATTGTAGTTTCTGTGTGATTTTATCTTCAAAATTTTATTTTCATGAACTGATAATTATGTTCTGGATGGTTGAAAATGATCGATCTTATTGTATAAGAAAACCTGTTACTGGAAGTAAAAGTATTGTTTAACATTGAACTTCTACTATTAATGGCATTTAAAATAGTTTTAGCTAGTTTTTGAAGTTTTCTGACGCTTGAAATTCATCATTTGAATTTATATATATATTTTTTTTTAAATTAATTTTAATTTTTTTTAATGTTCTTAATGTTTAAATCTTTGTGCCGCAAAAGGCATCTATAAAATGATAGACTTTTCGAGTTGCGCGCCATTGGGAGACGTGAGGTGATCCTGAAAATTAAATTATTTGGAAAACTGTCTCTTTATTCTGTCTCTCTAGTTCTGTCTGACTACTCATATTACCTGAAAATTCATCGAGGTCTTTGATCTCGCTTATCTTGTCCATTTTGTTGTTTATTCAATCAGTGAATCATCTATAATGATTATACTTTCTGATGGTTCTTTGAGTTCTTTGAACTCAATTATTCCCTAACTTATTTACACGTTATTAATAATTAACTTTAATCTTATAACTTAAATAAAATTAGAGATCTTCAATATCTGGTTCTCTTGGAACTGATACTTCTTACCTTAACCTAAACCTTAATTCTATTTAATATTATCCAATTTAAATCTATTTAATCATAATATGTTATAAATTTGTATTTAATTGGACTGTTAATGCGGCCTTATTTTACTACGCAATAGCGTTGTGAAAGTATGACGGTCTCAAGCCCGATAACGCAGAGAGCAGTCATGTTATTTGGTGGGGGGGTGGTGGGGGGGGCCAGGCGGGGGGGGGGCGATGGGGGGGGGGGGTTTTGAGATTTTCGAAAATAACAGAAAAATGAAAGAATTTTACGTGTTTTGGTGGGGGGGGCCAAGGTGGGGGGTGGTGGAGGGGTGGGGGGGGGGGGGTGGAGGGGTGGGGGGGAGTCTTGCCAAAATGACTATATAATATAGGAAGATATATATATATATTGTTAAGTCACAATTCCGACCTATAATTAATTATTGAATTTTTACTTACTTGGGTTTAACGGCTTGGGCTGGAAACTCTGCTGCTGTGCTGTAGGCAGGCTTATACAGGATGGATATATTTAATAGAAAAACACTTGTAGTTGATTGAATTTCACGATTTATTCAAGTTCTATAGGTATCGGGATCGCGACTTAAGACCGGATAACACTTGTCGATGGATAGGAGCGTCGAACAAGAGTCCAGATCGAGTGTATAATTACAACTGGTCGCTCGGCGTATACAGGGGATACTCATTAACCTCGCTAAACTACTTATTAATCTAGTCGTCAGTTTTCGGCTTCGTAACGATTCCGCTGATATTGCTTAAATGCAATACGTCGCAGGGCGTCACACCCCCACAACTAGCCGATTGCCCATTAGTACAATGGCAACTTTATTGTAATATTACATAAAACTAAAATTAACTAGCGGTTTACAAATAATTTTGATCCTTAAAATTCTAACATATTGTAACAATAATTTTTTTTCACTTAAAAATTCCAACTTATTTACTTAAAAATTTCAAGAATAGTTTTCTTTTATTAATTATTATTGTTTAAAATCATTAAATGTTTTCATTTTTACTGTTTTATATTTAAATTACTAAATATGCTGGAATTTTATTTACATATTTAAAAATCTTATAGATATCATTTTACATAACGTTCATTAAAAACATCAGTTGATTTTAATACAAATTTACTCTATCAATACATCGTATATGCAGAATAATATGATCGGAGTTTTAACATTAGTCTCAAGTATCTATAAACTAACAATTTTCATAAAAAATTTAAATTTTGTATACTATGTTGTTGTATACGTAGAATAACATTATAGGGATTTTATATAATAGATTTCTTTTATAGTGGTGTTAATGAAAATAAAGATATACTAGCCTTAGATTGTGTCTGAATTTTCGGTATTCTGATTTTACTTGTATAGGTATTTGCATTTGGTGGGCGTGAAGGAATAAGTGGTGGCATTGGGGCGGATATTGGAGCGGTAATGTTAATTTCTTGTAATTCTGTCTCTTCATAAACTCTGTTCTTCTTTTTATTCGTATGAATCTGCTCTTTTATTCTGCTTGTATTTTCCAGTGTTGTCAATAAATGCGTTACTGAGCTGAAAATGGCTCCATATAGATGTATTGACCATCCAAAAATCGTGTGTAACGTGTAGCCTCTAATAATGGTATCGATGATCAGTTTTCCAATATGCAGGATTATAAGTATCATGATAAACACAGATGAAAATGACCCCATCAGTTTTTCAATAAGCATGTGCCATGTACTTTCGGCTAAATTTCTTATTGTATTTTCCGAAAATATGTTTTCAGATGTTTTCTCTCCTGCCATTTCTCTGGCAATCACATTTAAAAGTGATGCCTTCTCTATTGGAAACATTAATTGCTGTTGTAATTAGTCCAACTCTTCTTGAGAATATACTCCACTCGTTGCTAGTGTTTCGACAGACACAAATGTCCATCCAATCTTTGTGTTTGGTTTCAAAATATGAGGTGATACTGTTTTAGTTGGTGTTGGTGTGAATTTTATCCATTCCTCCGAAATTCTGTAGTATGTAGGTACTATTGAGTTACAATTTACTTGAACTCCCTTCTTCACCAGAATATGCGTTTTTGGCGTTAAGAACCAGGTTTCATTTCCTGATAAAACTGGCAATTGATTGTAGCATTCCTTTAGATGCAAAATTTTTAATGGTTTTGGTACACATTTTATTAAATGTACCACTTCTCCTGCAATTCTTGCTGTGTGTCCAGGTTTTTTCATAATACTATAGGCAAATTCATCCGGGGACAGAGAGGCTATGGCTAAGGAGTTTTGGATTACCTTTCTTTCAATTTCACATTTTTTCGTTATTAAATTAAAATATAAATTATTTAGCTGCTTCCCTTAATGCTTTTCTACATATACAAATTTCGAATTAACATATGTAAATAAATCTAAGTTTACGCTATTTATATTACTAATTTTATCGTTTTGAAAATGATACGCATTTAAATAACTACTCTTTTCTATGATTAGTAATTTTGGATGTTCTGTACGTATAAATTCTCTATTACAAGTCATAATTTTATCCTTAATAGCTAAATCGAACGTTACTTCATTTGAATTTAGTGCGTAAACAATTTCATGATTAGTATCACTAAAATATTTTGTTGCTATCCCTTTGAAAAGAATATCAAAAGAGTTTTTAAAACATTCCCCTTGCGGTAAAACTTCCCAAAACGTGTGTCCTCCTTCCATATCTATACAATGTTTTTCAGAAAATTTACACACCGTTCCTGAGCTTAATCTTAATTTATCATTTTTTAAACTAACCTTAGCACTATTTTGAATTAACGTTATTTTAATTAAGCCATGAACAAATACCTTATTCCAGGATCCAAAACTATCAGCGTAAGATGCACCTGAGCAAGAGTTACCCTCTGCACTTCCGGCAAAATCTATTCCTTTTATAATTGTTGAATTTACCTTCAAATTTGCTATTGTGTGAATATTATCATACTTAAAAATTCCCGTATCATGAATAAGTTTACATTGTTCATGACTTATTTCATAAATATATTCCTGCTCTCCATTTTCTGTAGGAATAAGATGTCCGAAGATTCCACAGCTTGAGACTGTTCGGTGGATTTCTATTTTACATTGTATTACCGTGACTTCTCGGAATTCAGTGACTTGTATCAGCTCGATGTTGACGCTTGTTGAATTTACTTGTGTATTGTGGAAGTCGCATTCTCCTGAGTCCAGTAGAGAGAATGTTGTTATGTTTGGTGTTGTTGTGACACAGTCGTATCCTATTATAGCGTGATTGTTTCGAAAAAGCGTAAAAATCATAATCATTTGAGTAATCATGTTGTCCATATTCCTAGAAAGAGAAATATTTTGGTATCAAGTATGGCAACGACTTAATTTATTTGTATGAACTGTTTTTGGTTTTCCATTGTAATTGATAGTTACATTACTATTTTCATGTACTTGCAGAATCTCATATGGACCCAAAGTATCGTTTTTCTCCAATTTTCCTGGTTTTGGTTCTTTTATTAACCAGACCTTTTCACCAATTTTTAAGTCGATTGGATTTACAAATCGATCATAAGATGCTTTTGATTTTAATTTTCAATCTATCAAATTTTCTCGAGCTAATTTTGTCATCTCTTGCATTTTTAATACAAGAGTTTCTAAATATCCATTAAACGTTGGCAATTGCTCTGATTTTTTTAATGTTTCGCTAGATTGAAGTCTAGCTGGATAACCAAAAACTAGTTCATGTGGTGTGAACTTATAGCTCGTATGAACGCCCGTGTTATAATGAAACGAACTCTAACAACTCATCCCATTCGATTTTCTTTGATCTAAAATTTTTTATATATTCGCGCAGAGGGTGATGGCTCTCTCTAAAGAACCATTCGATTGGGGTGAAAATGCCGTAGTTTTAATCTTTGTAAACTTAAATCTACGCGCTACTTGATTTAATAGTTTACTTGTAAAATTTGCCCCTCTATATGTTCGTACGAGCTTTGGTGACCCAAAAATACATATAAATTTCTTAACTAACGCGTCAGCTACGGATTCCGCCGTTTGATCTATAATTATAAATTTAGTTAGTTGATTCTGTATTGAAAGTATATATTTATTATTATTTTTAGTAACATTAAACGGACCTACTACATCCATACAGATTTTATCGAAAGTTTTTAAGGGTGTATCCGTAATTACCATAGGTTGTTTAATTTTTATTCTTTTTAGCTTATTTCTCTGGCAATCTTCGCATGCATTTACTCTGTTTTGAATATCTATCTTAAGATTTTCCCAATAATACTTATCTTTTATTGTATTATATGTTCTATTTATGCCCGAATGTCCTCCTATTTTAGTAGAGTGTAGCATTTCAAATATTTTAACTCTTTGCTTTTCCTCTACATAAACTATATTATTTAGACAGATCACAATCTTTATATTTGTACCTTCAAATATAGTTTTCAAAATTTCCTCAATTTCCTCCCAACTTATATTATTTATTATTAGATCTTTTGAAATGTTGAATATTAAATAATTTTTTTGCAAAAATATTGTTTTTAATAACTGAAATAACTTAATGATATTAGTTTTAATAGTAACTACTGATTCGGCTGTATTTAAACATAAAACAAATATTTTATTTTTACCCTTATTTAATATTTCAATTTCATTATCACTTAAGTTTTTATTCCAATGAATATTTTACTTTTTTAATAATTCCCCTATATTGTCTTCTAATGACTCTCCTTTATTATTTCATTGCGAAATCGTATCGTATTCTTGGAATATACTATATTTTTCTGCTCATGTAATGCCCTATACACGATCCGGCGTGTAACTTCCTAGAACATATACATTTAAAAAACATCCGACTCTGCCTATACAGCGAGCGCACGGAATGTTTCGGCCGTCCCCACTCTTCTCACCTCCTACGAAACCAGCAGCTACGCAGTAGTCAACGCAGCGACGGCAGGCCATCGACGCGCATGTGTGCGTGCGCGTCCCCTATATGTGAGCGTAAGCGAGCGACGGTGAGTCGTGCGCATCCGAGTATGTTTGTATGAATGATAAATGTAAATATGAATGAATGATAGTATGATTGTGTGAACGTGCGAATATTTTCGGCGGCTCGATCAGCGCTCGCTTAGCGCCCTATAAAAGGTCATGCGAGACCTGTGTTCAATCACTAGTAGCAGCACAATTAAGCGCTCTAGTCTACTCTGGCTGCACTTTTAAGCGCCTTAGTACATATACAGAAATCTACTGCAAAATTAAGCGTAGAATTTAATAATTATAAAATTCGAGCAGCACTTTTAAGCGCTCTAGCACATACTCTACTGCAAAATTAAGCGTAGAATTTAATAATATTTAATAATCGCATAACAGAAGTCTTCATCAAAAAATAAACAAAATTGTAACTAAATCTGTATAAAAAGAATAATAGCAATGATAGGCATTATTCTTATGTTAAATTATTTTTGTTAATATACACACTATTTTAAATATAAACAAGAGTTTATAATTATTGCGTTGCATATCCATTACCCACAATCCCGGACCTACTATTATTATTATTATTTAATTCATTTAAAATCAATTTTCTTTTTATATTATTCGTTAAATAATAATTTAAAGTAAAATCGATTTATTCCAAATCTGAATTCGGATCCACGGTTCAGATTTGCAAATGTTTATTACTTTTTCTAATAAATATTAGACTTATTATTTCTTTTATTAAAATCTAATATTAAAAAAGTACCAAGGACCAGTAAGAAGAAGTGATGAGCGTTTCATCGTGTGGTTTTTCCTCCTCTGGTACACTTTTCTTTCTAGACTTTTGTATCTTGGCCCTTTTGCGTTTTTTTATCTGTAACTTCTTATTATGAAGTTTCGATCTTTGTTCATTAATAATTTTTATCTTTTCATCATTCGTCAAATCTTGCGACGTCTGATTTTCTTCTCGCCTTTTCTGGGCTCTTGTTACTACGCATATATCCATTTTCGCTACAGGATTCCTTGATAATGCATCTGTATTTGTATTTTGTTTCCCAGCTTTATACGCAATTTCATAATCATAATCTGCTATTTTTAATCTCCATCTCTGAACCCTTTTGTTATTATCCACAGATTTCAACCATAATAGTGGTCTATGGTCAGTTACAATTATAAATTTATTTCCATAAATATAATTTTTAAATGTTTTTATAGCATACATAATACCCAAAGCTTCTTTTTCATAGGTTGCATATTTAAGTTCCGCAGGCTGCAGTACTCTTGATGCATAAGCTATTGGTCTGTCTTTACCTATCTCCCCTTGAGAAATTACACAACCTAAGGGATATTGACTTGCGTCCGTCGTTATTATAAACGGTTTATCGAATTGCAGATATTGCAAGACAGGTGCTGAACATAATGATTCTATGAGTTTATCAAACACAGTTTGTTGCTCCAATCCCCACGCAAATGGCCTATCATTTTGTAGTAATATGGTTAGTGGCTTGGTAATTTCTACTAAATTTTTAATAAACCTTCTATAATAATTTACAAAACCTAAAAACTGTCTAACCTTTTTAACGTTATTGGGAATTGGAAATTTCTTTACTGCTTGTATTTTGTTTTCATCTGGTTTTATACCTGCTTCACTAATAACATGCCCTAAAAACACACTTCTGTCTTGCTAAATTCTCATTTTTCCGGCTCTAATTTGAGCCCTGCTTCTATTAATGCTTGAGCTATTAGACCGAATCTTTCCTCTAATTCTTCAATCGTGTCACCGAAAATAATGATGTCAATATAATTAAAACATATTTTATCGATATATCTGGCTAAAACTTTATTTATAACCCGCTGAAAAGTCCGGGCTGAGTTTTTAAGACCGAACCGTAGGACGACAAATTCAAATCTTCCTAATGGATATAAGCTAAATGCAGTTTTGTGAATATCCGAAGGTCTCGTCTTTACTTGATGAAAGCCAGATTTTAAATCTAATACATCAAAATATTTCCTCTTTCCAATTAAGTCTAAAATTTCATTAATATTGGGAAGTAAATATGGACGGCTATAGTCACCTCATTCAAGGCTCTATAATCTATCACCAATTTATATCTTTTCTCTCCTGGGATTAGCTCCTTCTTCGGGACTACTAACGCTGGTGCATTGAACGCACTTTTTGTTTCTCTGATTGCTTTCGTTTCTTTTAATTTGCCCATTTCTTATAAAGCTATTCCCTTAGATTTGTGTGCTAATGGATACTACTTTACGTATACTGGCTTGTCTGAAGTTAAGTTGATTTCATGAAAACATCCGGATATTCGTTTATCATTCGCTCGAATTCTTTCGTCGATTCTTTTACCTCCGTTTTTTAATTGCAATTTATTTCGCAATATTTCCTTCCGACTCGGTTTTCTGGTTTTATTTTCTTGGTTTTTATTTAAAATTTCTCTTTCTATATTTAGAATTAATTTCTCATCAATATTAAGTTCTTCTACTACTTGAGACCCTTCTGGTATATAATCGATGTCTATTGAAACGTATTGATATTTTTTTTCTTTTTAAAGTACCCTTCATCTAAACGTAGTTTACTTCCTCTTAACAATTTAATTCCCAGTATTCCATCATATGGAATCACAAAATCATTAGGTGCTACGTGAAAATCAAAATTTTTACCATTTATCGGTAGTTCTACTATACCTAATGTTTTTATAGAATTATTTGCGATGCCGGATAATAATATTTTTTTATCTAGCAGTTGTGTTCCTATAGGAATTTGATTTTGTTTTATTATATTTATTTGTGCTCCACTATCGACAAGTAAATTGTATAAATTTTTAGAATAGGAATTTATTATCTCAACATATTCTAATAAATCATTTAATTTTAAATGATATATTTCTAGTTTGATTTCATTTTCCTCGAGCAATTGAACCTCCTGCTGATCATGATCTTCATAATTTGCCCTGTTCTGATTCTGAGATGCTGTTATGACATTTGTTTTAACCGTGTTTTCTGTATTGCTGAGTGGATTGGTGTTGTAACTTCTCGGCCACTCGGTCCGAGAAGGCTTTATTCGTTTCCCGACTCTACGCTCTGCTGGTTTTGTAATCGGAAACATTCTTCTATCATATGGTTTGTATTTTTGCAGAGACTGCATAATTTGCTCGCACGCATTTTCAATGATTTTACTTCGGTACAATTTTTTATGTTATGACCGCTGTTACAATATGTACAGTTTTCCTCTCTTCTAGCAATATTTTCTAAATTCTTCAATTTTCTACACTTATATACAGGGTGACCACGCATTTCGCAATAATCACACTTTATTCGGCTATTATTTGTATTTTGATTGTTATAGTTGCTATATTTTCTAAAGTTATTAAAGTTACTAAAATTTTGATATTTACTATTTGAATTATTAAAACTTTGCTGTTTATTATCTATTTGTATACAGTTTTTAGCTGAGTGGCCTTTTTCATCACAGACTTGACATTGAATATTCGTTTGAAAAGATTTTGTCTTGTGTTGCGCTACTAATATATTGACTTGTTCACATTCTATGGCTTCATGGTCTTCTGCATTACAAATTGAGCACATTATAAATCTGTTATTTGTATTGGGACTTCTTACTAACGGGCAGTACTTTACTGGATGTCCAAGTTGATTGCATCGTTTGCATATAACCTCTGGGCATGCTTTTATCGTATGGCCCGCGCTATTGCAAAATTCACATGAATTGCTAACATCTGCCTTTTTTGTACAGGCAGTTGGATCATGACCACTTTCCTTACACTTCCAACACAATTCATATTCTATTATAAATGGGCATTGAGTTACTGTATGGCCCATAACCTGGCAATATTGGCAATGATTGCCTTTAATTTTATTCAGTTTACACGCGTCTATAGAATGTCCTTGATTATTGCAAAATTTACAAATCAATTCAATTTTATCCTTGACTTTTCTGCTGTTGTTCGACAAATGCTCCTTGTTTTTACAATATACACATCCCGAATTATGACAGAATAATGCTTCATGCCCATAACTGTCACAGATTTGACACGCGTATATAGTAGCATTACTTGTATTGTGATCATGTGAATTGCTATATATATTATTTATTTTATGGCATAATCCTTCCTTAAAACCCTGAGAAGCATCATTATTTATTTTAGTTTCAAACGCGGCTTTTTCTGTTGCTGTGAGACCTTGTACTTCTTTGCTGTCCTTAATCTTCAGCACTAACTCTTGCAATCTATTGACAAAGATAAGAACCGATTCGTCCGATTTTGCAAAATTTCTTCAATTTGCCCATACAGAGAGTGCATATTCTCAGTAGATGCTTTTATGAAATCTTCAATAGTATTGATTGATTCAACATTGCCTTGTAAGTTTCCTCGTTTAATTTAATTTTTAAAATTGGAATTAAATTAGCTTGATCTGCTGCTGATAACATATTCTTGGCATGTTTCAATTTTTCGATGTATTCATTTACCGAAATATTTTTTCTATCAAATTCTGGTACCAAATTAGCTACATATTTTAACGATAAGTGTAGCGGATTCTCCGCGATGTTGATATCGTTGGCACGATTGCCGTCAAGAAGATTATCAAAGTCATAAGTAAAATTAAACTTTGAATTACTTGGGTTTCCAATTAAGCTAGGCTGGTCACTAATACCTTCTATATCTATTAACGATGTCTCCTCAACTCCTTGTAGAAATTTGGTATTATTAACTGTTCTGTCTAGGCCTATTGGAATCGCTGTGGCTGGTGTTATAGGTAAAAATGTTGAATGATTTGGCTTTTCTACTGTCTCGAATTCTTTTTGTTTTGCAGGTGTTAGCGGTATACTTAGACTTAGATGGTTTTTATTAAGCTGCTTGATTTGCTTTTTGATTGATCCCGTAGTTCGCCCTGGTGTTGTATCTTCCTACTTCAAGTCCTTATTTTTTTTTCAAAATTTCTTGAATTTCTAGATTCTGTTTACTTTGCTGATCTGTATCGGGTGTTACTATTTGTTGGCTATCTTCTAGCTTTTTATTATTTATATCAGATAATATTACTTGCTGCCTATATTTTATCCATCCGCTGTTTGTCGGCGGCGATCGAATTATTTTCTTACTTTTTGTGAATGGGTTTTGGATATTAGGGTCCTATGTCCTTTGTTAATGCTGCATTTTCACGAACAGCGTTTCTAGTTAATCTTGGCCTCTGAGTGTCGTTTTTATTTATTTCTTTCTTATTATCACTCATTTGATAATCTCATTTTTGTTACCTTTTTATTTATTACAAAATCTTATTTAGTCCGAATTTTAGAGTTTCAAATCGCTTACAAACAATTCAAACGAAATTTTACTGTCCTACTTATATTTTAACACAGGACCTACTTTCTAGGTATGCGCGTAATTAATTTCTTCACATATGTTCTGAATATTCTCGATTGACCTAGTGACACAAGCGCTACCAATTTGAAGCGCTTCTTTCAATCACCTTGCTGACACTGCAACGTCAACACTTTAACTTACTTTTGGGGTATGAATATTTATATATGTAATTTATATTTGTTTAAATTTACAAATGCAACTGTAGTTTGATTAATTTGTTAAAATTTTCCCTCTTTTTTTATATGTAACTTTTCTGTTAATACTCTATAATTCGATTTGTATCGGAACCAATGTCACAATTCCGACCTATAATTAATTATTGAATTTTTACTTACTTGGGTTTAACTGCTTGGACTGGAAACTCTGCTGCTGTGCTGTAGTCAGGCTTATACAGGATGGATATATTAAATAGAAAAACACTTGTAGTTGATTGACTTTCACGATTTATTCAAGATAAAGTTCTATAGGTATCGGGATCGCGACTTAAGACCGGATAACTTTTGTCGACGGATAGGAGCGTCGTACAAGATTCCAGATCGAGGGGATACTCATTAACCTCGCTGATCTACTTATTAATCTGAGTCGTCAGTTTTCGCTGATATTGCTTAAATGCAATACGTCGCAGGACGTCACAATATATACATATGTTATACCTATCTTATAAGCCATTTAAACTTTAATATTGGTGAAAGTAAGAGTTCGATTCGGACTACGACCACCAAAAAATTCACGGAGATACCTCTTTATAGTACAAAAGTTTCTGTATGGGTCCCAGAATGGCAGAGTCCCTGTATCTTTGGCTAAAAATGAAGATATCCATAAATTTGTACTAAAATGTGAAACACTGGGGTCTGCTAGCGCAGCCCAGCGTTCTTAAATCTATGTTCGCGCGCCGTCACGCTCCAATGCATACACGGTGGCGGGCCGCCTCGGCCCAGGGCGCCAGGCATCGAGATGCCAGGAATCCCGCGATCCCCTTTCCGTGTGAGCGCCACCGTGTGTTGGGACCCGACGGCGTGGGAGATGAGCTCGGCTAGCTCTAAGGAAGGGGTGAAGTATCGAACAGGGTCGTGGGTCATAAAACTCATTAAGGCTTGCTGCGGATATGATATGTCGTATTTATTCTTCATTTTCCCTCTTAACAACCACGGCAACCTGCCGAAAACCTGCGGCTTCTACAGTCCAGAGGCACTACGCTGAACTAACTAAACTACTATGCGGCACGTCACGCCGCCGATCGAGGTCATCGTGAGTAAGAGCGAACTTCTACACGCGGCCCCGCAACGATTTTAATAATTCTAACCTCCTTCCGGGGAGATCACCCGCGCCCACCGAGCAATCGACGCCACCGCCACGCTCGTCAGCACGCCGTCCGCCAACTTGTCGGTGTGGGCGAATACCCGCCTCGCCTCTCTGATCGTCTACCGGTCCCGAGGACCAGCGCGTCCGTCGCGGCGTATTCTCGCGAGTTATGCGATTTTCCCGGCCCATCAGACGCTTATTTTTCCATATACCGCGTCGTGAAAAACCCGTACTCTATAATAACTCCCCGAAAACCACCTCACGAGGTGACGACCTCGACACGACCGCGCGACGACACACAACACTTGTCCGTCCTCTCCGCGCACCCTCGTGCATTCTGACGGCTACTTAACGGAAACTCTACTAATAGCTAATTTAACCTAATCGCTAACTTACTTACTAACGGTAGCTCGGTAACACGCAGTAATCGGTAGCTGATAGGGATAGCGGGGGTGAGGAGACGATAGCGGGGAGGTACAATACGAGGGGAGAGCGATAGCGAGGAAATATGCACAATACATGGGTAACGATAGCGGGGAATTGTGCGAGAGCGAGAGCATGGAAAAGACAAACGGTAGCTTGAGCGGAGGGTAACGGTAGCGTGAAAGGAACGATAGCGAGGAAAAACGAGAGCTTACAAAATTCGCAACAGGCGACGAGACCTCACGGTACTCGACTCGCCGCCCTTGCCACGACCGTCAAAGTGCATTGCGTCGCACTAACCGTGTCGCGACGCGTTCATCCGAGGCACAGCCGCACTAGTTTATTCGCACGCTAAGTACACTGTTACTTACTTGCTATGATAACGAGAGCGAAGGCGAGCTGCAATGGCGCGCGGGTACCGGGACAATCGAAAGCCTCGGTGAGCAGCGCAGGCGTCCTATCGGTAGCAGCGTTGCGGAGAAAAAGAGGCCGAGCTCTCCCGACGCGGCAATACGTGGCCGCGGGGCCAGCGCTGCGCGCGCTCCCCACGCGAACTACTCCCCCTTCTGTGCGCCTACTCGCGGCTCGACCTGCCACGTTGCGAGGTTGTCGTCGCCTCTCTATTGCGCGGCGCAAATTTTCCACTTGTAACGTGCAGCCGAACTGCCACGTTACAAATGATAAAAATTTGTATTTAAAGCTTGTGGCTGCAGCATTTTAATGAATGAGTGCGCTGAAACACTTAAAAGTAAATTTCGTGAAACGGCTGCAGCTATTTAAGATAAACGCATGCGCTGAATACCATAATATGAAATTACATCAAACAGCTGCTGCATAAAAAAATGCACTGAAAATTAATAAAATGAACGAAAAAAATATATAACTTTCGAAAAATATGCCTTATCAGTACGTCCACGCCGTGAAAGTCGAGAAACAACATAATAAAGTTGGCTAACGTTGGAAGGATAGAGAACATAATTTTTGATTATTTCTTTATATATATATATATATATATATATATATATATATATATATATATATATAGCAAGAATATCGGACATCACAACTTTCTACGAAACACCATCGATGAAAATTGTTTTATACTTAAAAATAGGTAAGTCAAACTATATGTAATAGATTAAGAGGCAGACTAAACTTTTTCAAGGCTGCGCAGGTTAAGTTTCTATAAATACATTCTTGTTTTTCATCAATGACGTCTGCTTATACAAAAAAATATAAGTAAATAGCATAAGCAATTGGTTTCAGTGCTCATTCTGCTCTAACTTAGGTTACTTCTCAGTAAGATAATTTGATTATAGTATTTCAATCAATAAAATTTTCTAGAATTTTCTTTAATTTTTTTTAACTCGAATTATTGCAGTATTAGAAGTAATCTAAACGTTTTGAAGGCTGCGCATGTTGAACTTATATACATACTATCTTGTTGTTTATCAATGACGCCTTTGCATGTGTCAAAATATCTATGAATAGCGTGAAAAATTGGTTCCAGTGCTAATTCTGCTCTGACCTCTAGGAGCGGTAACATTGGTGAATCCCATTATTTTGATTATTAAAATTATCGAGAATATACTTTTATAGTGATTCGCTCGAATATACTGCAGTATAGGAGGCTGACGAAACCTTTGGAAGGCTGCGCAGGTTGAGTTTATATAAATACTTTCCTGTTGTCTGTCAATGACATCCGCGCATGCGCGAAAATATGTACAAATAGCGTAAAAAATTTGTTTGAGAGCTGATTCTGCTCTGAGCTCTTGAAGCGGTATCATAATCATAGTCATAGATAATTTAGTATCATAAACAGACATTTTTTTAATTCTGCGCAGGTTATCATTTATATTATTTCTTATTTGAAGTGTGTTTAATAAATTCAATAACTACAACCTTGTGCATATATTGACTTTATGGATTTCAATGGAGGGGCGCTGTTCGTTTTTGCGATCGGTGAGACGGGTCTGAAATCGTTACCTTTAAGTCGATGTTATTGCACAAGGTTGTTAATTAATTGATGATTCAAATGAGATTTTAATATAATAAAGAGGTCACTATAATTCATAAAAAATTATGAACTCGGAGAAACGGAGAACGCCAAAATGGATTTCTCTTTAATATAATAGGGGATTAAAACCTCTCAGTTCAGCCTTTTTACTCTTGAAAGAGGAACTGCTATGCAAGTTTTCTTTTGATCTTCTCCTCTTCTTCCACTTTCAATCGATTTTCTGCGATGATGGTATTCTCTATAACTATTGGTTGTCGTGGTGGTGGTGGTGGGACAGAAATGGTTGATTCGGTGGTGGAACTGATGTAGAAGCTACCAGTAACAAAGTAGAAAAGTCAAATACACTTTCTTCTTCACATATAGAGTTGGCGAAACTTGCGCTCTTCGATTATATAATGCGTTTCGTTATTTTTATTAAAATGCCCACTTTTATTAAAAATCCCCCCTTCTTCCAAGTAATTTGAAAAAAAAAATGAGACTTGCAACTATCCTGCGATCTTAAGAGACGCTCATTTCATTTTTACGACTTTCTCGTTTACGGAGTAACAGTTCCGCGAGCAAATACTTATGGATTTCTACGAAGATGCGAGTTTCTTGTTGCCACATATTTTCGCCTGTTTATTTGATTTATTTGCATCTTAGACTTTAAGAAGGAAAAGTATTAAGTATTGAGATAAAATTCTAGCCCAAATACGTTTTTTTTTTTTTTTTTTTTACAGGGACGTTTAGGTAGCCCTTTATTGATGATTGACGTTTTATATTTCAGTATTCAATACACATGAAATATCGCTGGTCTGCATTTCGGATCGTTTAACCAAAGTCGATTTTCGATAAATCTGAGTAGTGGCATTATCGTAACTTTACAAATCATAACAAGTTGAGTAACGTACCAACTAATTGAATAAATTAGTTATACAAACTAAATAACTAATGGCTTAAGCTTGTAATAAGAATAATAGCTCTTTTATGAAGCTACAATAATAGAATTTATAAATTTCATCTTATATCACAAACTATAAATAACTAACAAATGTTCGTGAAAGAACTAATTAATAGCTCGATATAACGTAATTAATTATTTACAAAAAATTAACGTAATCGTCGAGGTAGTTAAGGCACTCAGTGCGAAAAAAACAATGAATCCTTCTCATATTAGGGGCATATTGGAGACTCGTTATACGTAATCTCAAATCGATTTAAAAATAATTAATACAGAAATCGGAGATATTCATCGATTTAGTAAATAAATTCGATGTTTACATTTAAAATGATTAACATTGCAACATTTTTGTAAAAATTATAAAATTAAATTTGATTAGCGCTCTTTCCTAGAAGCTAACACTGTTTTCATACAGAGGTTTCAAATACTCTTCGTTTTTATTCTTGTGTGGTACATTGCCAGGTTTGCGCTGAGCCTTTGCAATCACCAGACTATTAAACTCTGCAAAACTTCTGGAATTCTCCATTTCCTTGTATGCTTCATTCATTTTTTCTGTTATCGATTCAGCCAACTTGTCATCATCCTTTTCAGAATGCAGGTCTTAATACTCCAAAATTTCATGCTATTTTAAAGTTGGAAAACCTTTGGAAAAAAGTTATCGTTACTCAAAAATTATGTTTACCATTGGATTAGCCTTTATTTTGATTAATGCATAGCTTAAGACCCGCTGTACTGGCTTAATTTCACACAATTGATAAGTTTGCATGATATTCGATATTTTTGAGTATGATACGGCTAATGACTTGGTCAAGCTTTTAACAGATTCTGAAAGATTTGATTTTGTTATTCGGAAACATATATATTAACATCATTTCAGACTGGACTAGTCGAAAGGTGTATTATATAAACTCTAAAATTTATAATATTGTGGTGTATACAAGTTTTGTTGTTAAACAAAACAGCTATTTATAATTCATTATTATAATTTTTCATACTTATTGCAATCAAATTCTCCTTCACACTCAGTCTCAATATTTGTTAAAGTAGAATCGAAAGTCAAGAACTCAAGTAAAGTGCTGATAATTGCAGTAGCTTGCATAATAATCAGTTGATAAGTAACCAACTTATTCATAGAAATCATTCCATTATTCATCACCAAGTAACTTATACAAAAAGTAAATAGAAAATTCATCCTGACCTAATTCAGAACACGCAACTTAAATTTATAATTTTGTGAGACTTACTCTTCTTTCTCGTGCACTTTTAACTATGGACTTTTCACATTCATTGTATGCGAAGGCTCCATCCAAACTTGCATATTTAAAACCTCTCCATGGCAAATAGTCTTCTATAACATCCAAAACTATTGTCATTGCAGCAAACAACAGTACTTTGCGACCATTCTTGTGTAGTTTGTAGCACAAGAATTTTTTTAGAAGCTTTTATAATATTTTCATTCACTTTGTAATCTCCACGTACTGGATTGGTCAAAGGATAGTGAATGAATTGATATGGTTGATCGACTACATGCCTGTATATTCTAACCAAAAACAAACAATCAATAAAAAATTCAAGTTACATATTATTACATTCCCAAAAAAGTTGTAAATGTTCATATTTACCATCAATTCCTGACAACTTCAACCTGACCGAGTAATCCACATTTTCTTCGGTCACATCAGTCAATTTTTTTCCACAAGTGCTATCGTACTTTTGAGTGCATCTTTGTTTTGGTCTTACACCATTAATATCTAGAATTGGTAACTCTGGTTTTACTTTTTGAAGCGTAGTTATATCTCTGTTAAGAATAGATGAATAAAGATAGCATTGAATTGCAGTCAGCCGTGTATGAACCTGAATTAACAAGATTTGTCCTTCAAAACTGAACAGTGCCAGCATAGAGCTCAAATGGTCCAAGTGACTACGAGTGTTAAGTGACTAGACCAAATGATCAGAAAAGTGCAGTCCTTAACGTGCTCTTAGTAAAACAAACCTATATTTTTCAAATAAAGTTGAAGAGAAAGCTGCTACCTCGCTCCGCAGATCTACATTTTCAGTTTCCACATGGTTATCCACAATGTGTGAGCAAAGATGTGCGGTGTACGAGTAATAAGGACTACGCCAATTAGTGTCAGGCAGACTATTATAATATTGAAAAGACCACAGGGCTCCTTTATAAATATTCTTTTAAATATTGCCACGAATACTGGAACTGATAAGACTATCACAAATGCATCCGCCAGAGGCATATGTCTAAATGCATAAAAGCTGTGAGCATTAGTCCAATTGTAACAACAAAGCTTTTTAGTAGTAAATTTAATTGAGTGATTAAAATTAAATCACACGTATTAATCGAAAAAGCAAACGTGTGTTCCAGTGTCGACAACTAATTATTAAATTCACTTCGAGAGTAACTTGGATTGTTGAATCCTGAGTTTTTTTGGTTGTGCTGAATTTGACTCGGCTCTGCTTCTATTAAATGTCAGAATACTCAACGAGCACAATGTCTTTAACTGGCTCGTACATAGACTTAAGCAGATCGCATGTAGCGATCCAAGATCACGTAAGATCGATGGACACGAATACGTTAGGTCAAGCGTTAGATTTCTTAGGTTTGCAGGATAGGGGGGCTGATGAAGACAGAATGCGTCGATTGTTTAGGTGCCTAGCAGGTGACTACGCGCCAGAAGACTTCCGTCCGTCGCTAACCCTGTTAAATTCGGAGGAGTTATTTAGGTCGCGGGCGACACGACGCGCGTCGTACATAACGAACTATATCCTCCAGGAAGTCAGCGGCATATTTGAAGAAGAAGAGCAGAACGCGAATCAAATAAGTCTAAGAATTTTGCACCAAAGAAATGCAATCAGCAATCCTGATGCCGAAAGTCAGGAGCAACAGGCGTATTAGCCCACGAATTGCAGCAATCCAAGCGGCGTCGAAAACGAATTCAGCTGGTTGGAACCAGCAACAATAGGGTTCGGTCAACCGCTACATAGAGAACAGGTTCGACAACCGTTAGCAACAATTTTCGGTGGTAATCCGTGCGATAATACTAGCACGGTAGGGAATGACGTTGTTGAGGAAAGCCTCGAAAATCCAGATCAAATAAGAATAGACGCGAATCCCCCAGAATTAGCGGATGAACAAGAGAGAACATCGAACGTCGATTTCCTGATGTATTTAGCCAGCGACGGCTGCACGTATAATTTACCGAAAAGAGTCGTCGACGACCTACTAAAGAAAGACGACGAAATCGCACAGTATAAGAAAATACGAGATGAGGCGTGCGAATATACATATAAAGAAATTACGCATAGCTAACAGCGCTCAGAGAGAGCCTCCAGCGTGTAGTACCCGTTTAAGAACATCAGAATTTACACGGTCGAAAAAATATGCACCACCATCAGTAGGGACCAAGAGTAAACACGTAGATTTTAATGACACGTACACGACTAGGTATTTCGAACCAACGAACAAGAATCTCTCAACTTCAGAATTAGAAGATAGCAACATATACCAGCAACCTCAGCGAAGGCTAAGTCAACAGTCGACACCACACAACCATACGCCTGGCCAACTACGGCCGATTCAGCCTCCATATACGTTACCACAGTCGAGTTACGAGAGGAATATCTTTTCACAGAACAGAATGGCACCACAGGGACAAGTACTGACATGTCATCAAAGCCAGTGTTACCAGACGTGCGATCAGCATAGAATAAACCAACCACAAAATACTGGTGATTCCCAGCAAAGGAGTGGGAATTTTTGGAGAGAGGGGGACCAGCCAATACGTCCGAATCGCCTGGTCTCAGAACGAGGGCCAAACAACCTACAGACTAATACGTCTGGATATTATGACTCTAACCTCTAAAATACGTTGAGAGAAAATTCCGCCGATATTAACGACAAAATACGGAAATGGAATGTAAAATTCGGAGGCACGTCAACAGAAGATGTAGAAGAGTTTATCAGATTAGTGGAAGGTTGCAGGAAACTAGCTCGTCCAAGGATTTCAGAGGAAGAATTGTTAGACGCGTTATCACACACCACTTCTTTACTATCAGGAAGAGCATTGAAATGGGCTAGGGTTGAACGTCCGAAATGGCACACGTGGAAAGATTTCTGCGAGGAAGCCAGAGCAACGTACGGCATGACAGACGAAGAGCGCTCACAACTAATTGTGGAGGCGAGTTCACGTACGCAGGGACCACACGAAGACGTAAACGATTACTACGTTAGCATGGTCATGATATTCAACCGTATGCCGGATGCCCTACCAGTTCGACAACAGCTGGATATTTTATATCAAAATATGAATCCAGAGTTAAAATTGATTTTCGGTCGAATGGAATTCGAAACTCTAAACGAATTCAAGAGTAAAGTAGTGAGTGCCGAGAAACGGACGAGAGCAAGTTCACGTTACAAGCCACCCCCTACTCCGGAGAAATCTATGCTACCAGGAGCGGCTTATAATCCACAGGAGAAGGCAAAGAATAAAAATCAGCCGGCGATAGCAGCTATCTGTCCAACTGATGCAAAAGAGCCACCCCTCTGGTTCAAGACTTGGGTCAACAACAATTACCCTTCAATAGCAAGGAAGGATAACAACGGCCGTCAGAACCAAAAAGGATCCAATAGATCTACCCAGGGTAAGAAGAAAACCTTTGCGGAAAATCAGCAGACGAAGTCCACAGTGCCGATAGATGTGAAAAATAAATCCGACTCCAAGGAGGCCAATAAATCGTCTGGAAAATCGAGTGACTCAGCAAACAAGGAAAAAAGAGAACTAGCTTGCTGGACTTGTAAGTCACCGGGCTTTACGAAGAAGACGTGTCCCAAATGTGCGGGAAAAGACAAAGGGGAACAGTAAGCGAGATCCGTACTGACCCCGAGGTTAATTCAGGGATCTCGGCATCATAGTCGACTGAACAACTAAATCCGACTGCAATAGCACACTGTGCAGCGACCAGTAGTAACGCTGTTTTATCCGACCAGCGCTGGTGACTGCAGGTGCAGGTAGGTGAATTCAGGGTCAGGGCCCTTTACGACCCAGGAGCCACTCAAACTTGCATCGGGGCTACGTCCGTACAACTAGCCAGTGCATGTAACGCAGAAATAAAACCATGTGACGGAATAGTCGCCTGCATGGCGGATAGTAAAACCTCAATGGTGACTGGAACAGTCGACTTGCCCTTCACGATCGGTCGCTTACTACGCTAGTAGTACCTGACTTACGTGAAGGATGCAATTTAGGCGCTGACTTCGTTCTACAATTCGACGCCAGGCTTAACACTCGTGAACGAACGTTAACGGTTGAAAATTCAACCGAAGTCATAACCGCCTGTGAAGCGGTAACAGACGGAACCACTCGTCCGGTCTTAGCTTGATGGGCCGCTCGGCTTTATGAACTTGGTGGAGTTCGATCTAGAGGTAGAGACATGTCGTCCGATCAAGCAGAAATTCTATACGGTTTCGAAGAAACTCGAAGAAATGCTCTTTTCTCAAGTAAGAGAGTTACTAGCAGCAGATATCATCGAGCCTTCGTTCAGCGACTGGGCTAGTCCCGTCGTGATGGTGAAAAAGGGGAATGGTGGAAAGCGTCGATTGTGCATCGACTTCCGCAAATTAAATAAAGTTTCCAAAGTAAGCGCTTACCCCCTACCTTTCATGGATACTATCTTGAGTAAGCTTCAATGTGCTCGTTACATATCTACGATAGATTTGAGTAACGCTTACCATCAGATAAAAATAAAAAAGGAAAGTCGACCGTATACAGCATTCAAGGTCTCGGGAATGGGGTTGTTCCAATGGAAACGTCTCCCGTTCGGCTTAGCTGGTGCTCCTGCCTGCTTCCAGCGTATGATCGATTCCTTGATTACGCCCGATCTCGAACCACACTGTTACAGATATTTGGACGATATTATCGTCTGTACTGAAACGTTCGAAGACCATTTAAAAGTCTTAGAGATCGTGCTGACGAAGCTAGCCAAAGCACGATTGACTATAAATCGCGAGAAAAGTCATTTTTGTCAATCGGAAGTGAGGTATCTTGGCGTGCTCGTCAACAGGGACGGTTTTCGTCCGGATCCGGATAAAATCGCTCCGATTATAGAGTACCCGACTCCGAAGACATTAAAACAACGGTTCTCCACCGACCAGACTTTAATAAAACCTTCTGTCTACAATGCGACGCTTCTGGCACAGGCCTTGGTGCTGTTTTAACGCAGGTGATAGAAGGGGAAGAACGTGTGTTATCGTTTGCGAGTCGCACTATGACTCCGGTGGAACGGAATTACTCAGCGAACGAGCGTGAATGTTTAGCGGTTCTCTGGGCGATACAAAAATTCCGTCCGTACGTTGAAGGTTACCATTTTCTGGTGATTACCGATCATAGCAGTCTCAAGTGGCTAAGTAATTTACGAAATCCAACTGGACGTTTAGCCAGATGGGCACTTGAGTTGCAGGAATATGATTACACGATCGAACATCGTAAAGGCTCAATGAATGTAGTTCCCGATGCGCTGTCGAGACTTTACGAAGGAGACGACGCAGAAGAGACACGTCCGATTATTGCGAGTATTACGCCAGAGGACGAAACAACTGACAAATGGTACACCGAATTAAAGAAGGAAGTAACTGATAACCCGCTAGAATTTCCTGACTGGAAGTTATTAGGTGGAAAATTATATACCTACCGGCCTGGCGCATTCGTCGATGATGTTTTCGAAGATGAGAATGCTTGGAAATTAGTACTTCCGAAAGAGAAAAGAGCGCAAGTTTTGAACGAGTGTCATGACGAAGCGACGTCAGGTCATTTTGGCCGCAAGAAAACGCAAGAAAGAGTCGCCCTGTCATACTATTGGCCATCGATGAAAAAAGATGTGACAAATTACGTCCGAAGCTGCTTGATCTGTCATCAATGCAAAGTTGAACAAAGAAAACCAGCTGGTCAGATGGGCAGTCCCAACTTCTCGCGTTCATGGGAAACAGTTGCTGGTGACGTAATGGATCCGCTACCAAAGTCTACTCACGGTTATGAATATTTACTGGTGTTTCAAGACATGTTTACCCGGTGGGTAGAATGCATACCTATACGAAAGGCCAACGCTCAGACCATCATTAAAAACTTGAATGAACGGGTTTTTCTACGGTTCGGAACGCCAAAAGTCTTCTTTTCCGAAAACGGAACAGAGTTCCGAAATAAGGCTATGGATAAATTCCTAGAGGAACGGGGAGTACACCATACGTACGCACCACCGTATCACCCTCAGCTTAACACCGTAGAACGTGCGAACCGCACGATTAAAACGCTGATCCGCGAATATATCGAGGGTCATCATAAAAACTGGGACGAACATATAGCAGAGTTCGCATTCAGTATGAACACGGCTACACAAGACTCACTCCAGACTTCTCCGGCGATGTTGAATTTTGGTAGACAGCCGAGCCACCCCAAATCTCTGCTTCGACAAGAGGAGATTGAGGCTATAGCCAACGAAGATCAGATCGCTATATCTGAATGGAAGGTTAGGATGGTGAAGCTGAGAGAACTCCAAGAAGCGGCTAACGATAACGCTCAAGAAGCGCAAGCGCGCCAGGCCAAATATTTCAACAGCCGACACCGAAACGTGGAGTACTCAGTAGGCGACGAAGTCTGGAAGAAGAATAGAGTACTGTCATCAGCAGCGGAGGGAGTGTCAGCTAAATTAGCCCCACCGTTTATCGGCCCCTTCAAAATCAGCCGTATACTGAGCCCAGGTATTTACAAACTAGTTGACCGAAACGGAACGGTTAATGGTCCGACTGCTGTCGAATATTTGAAAAAGTATCACAATAGAGAAGAAAACGACGGTGAGCCTGTCGCAGCAGCAGACGTCTGTGAAGTTACTGATCAAGTAGACGACATCAGGACTACGTCCGTCAACAATGAAGAAATTGAAAAAGCGAAAGAATCTAACGCAAGTAGCGAGCGACCGAAAAAGCGCGGTAGGCCGAGAAAAACGCGGTTACTTGTAAAACGCAAAGCACTACCGGCAAAGATTGTAAACCCGACAAACACCGTAAGCGTCGAGGTAGACAAAGCGAAACGCGGAAGACCGAAAGGTTCGAAAAATAAACCGCGTGACGTTCCGAATAGTTTGTCTCCTAGGAATACGCGAGCGCAAAAGGCGGCGGGTATGGTCGACAATTAAAATCATGCGATTAGGGAGCTTCATTCTTCTGTATACCGTCCCATTCTCCACTCATAATTCTCTTCTTCCCACATAGACGGCTGAACGCAAGATGGACGACATCAGGGAGTTAGCAGAGGAGATTGTGCAAACAATCGTCGAAGAGTCGATGAGTCACATGGTCGACGACACGCCAGCAGTACCGGCCAACGTCCCATCCGGATTAGAGGTGGGAAACGAACTGCTCAACCGGTCGATTTTTGCTATCCCGGAATCACCGACCGAGATCGAACCTAGGAAGCAAGCTCTGCTGAAAGAACTGCAGGTGATAGAAGACGCACAGTTCGCTCAGGCTCTAGTCAGAAGACAGCAGGCGAGAAACCGAGCGACGCAGCTCAAAACCGAGCTGATCGCTGCGCTGGAAGAAGCCATCGCTATTGGGTCGGAAATTAAGGAGAAGTATGGCCACCGGCCGGATTTACCTAAGGGAGACACAACCCTAGTAGAAACCGTGGCATTTCTAAAGGCCAAATGCAAAGCGAAGCCGCAACCATTGCCAGCGCCACCGGTTGTCCCGAAGACTGCTCCAACAGCCGTAAGGCCAGATTCGACCAGCCATCAGCCCGACACGACGTCGAAAACCACGGCCGCTCCAGCAGTAACAGCCGTAAAGAAACGGCCGACTCTAACCAAAGAACAATTGAACAAAGAGTTCGACCGTAACCGTGAATTGAAGCGTCGAGCGAAAAACAGGCTGCCGACTTACACAGAACCTGGACCGCAATGCCCCATTTGCGGATACCGAGGTATTGCTCGATTGGACGAGTGCCCCAATTTCAACGTCCATGGAATGGACTTAACGTACGGCGACAAGTACAAGAAGAAGTAGAAGAAGAAGCTCAGGCTAACGGCCGAACCACTTCATTTCCTCCTGTACCTTACCTCAATCCCGTGCAATGAAGCATTTTGTTTTTTTTCTTATTTCTCTCTTAATATTTTTTTTAGAGGCAAAAGACTGCCGTACTGGCCAAAGGCCGTATGTAAAAAGAGAGGCGAGAGACTAAAAATGAACTATTTTTTTTTACTTCTTTCATTATTTGTATTATCTAATTAATGATGATAATAAAAAGTCAAGTTTTCCTTGTAAAAATTGATATTTATTACAAGTTCTTATTACCCAGTTAGACATCACTGAGTGCGAGCTGGTACACCTGGCAGGGTACACAGCGTCTGGGAGAGGGTGTTGTGACGGCCGAGTGCACGTCAAATGTCTAACGGCTAATCATCTACTAATTGTAATAAGATTATTGTTTCAGCCAGCTGCCAACGAGCGCCGAAATGAGCGAGAACGAGAGACGAGGCAAGATAGAGACAGAGAGAGTGAGAGCATAGGTAGCGTGGTTGCCGCCTGACCGCATGGCGAGATATGACAACGATGTGCCGACGGCCGGGAGAGCCGCGGCTAGAGTTAGTCTCGCTGCGCTATCCACACGAGTAGCTCGCGCTACTACTATACGCGGGTTTGCTGTGAGTCCTGCGAGCACCTCGAGAGCGAACGATATTCGTCCGTGCGTTACGGACGAGTCGCTGCGACGCCCGTGCGAACTGTTGCATCTCCACGTCCGAGACTGGACCACGTTCGTTGCGTCAAGTACTACTGTCACTACCGAGTTGTAAGTACCTGCACTCTCACTCTCTCACGTCGACGGGGTAATATCTCCCGTCTCTCTTTATCGTTCGTCGAAGTGTGCGGCGTTTGCACCTCCGTGTATAGTTACAATTGAATATACATTTCCTTATCTAAACTTCTCGTGTGTTATTTCCTACGACCCGACCTACGCCGCCTCCGCCGGCTCGTGTAAAAACACGTGCATGATCTGAGTCGGCCGAGCCGTGCCTTCTGCACGCCCGACGTTAATTTACAATAAACAGGGCCCTTCTGGCCCTGGTTATAACACGGCAGAAAAGTATTAACCGAGTGTTATAGTGTAGAAATATTTAAAAATATTCTGTCTTTTACCTGCTCAAGGCATAAGTTGCTCAAGAGCAGGGACTAGGCTCTTTAGTTGCGCTGGCGCTTAAGATGCGCTTCGGCTAGTGAGCTCATACTAGCCGTCCGGGTCCTTTTATAGGCCTCGAAGGGAGCGGGGATCGTGCCGCCGAAAATACTATCACATTCACACTTTCACACAGACATTTACACCTATGTACAAAACCCATTCATACAAATAATTTATAATATGCGCGCGCTACGCCGGCGGCGTCGCTTCTCCTTCTCTTGCGCCGCTGCGCTCGCCGCTTTTATATACATATATATATATATATATATATATATATATATATATATATATATATATGTGGTGTGTTGCGCGCTCTCCCTCTTCTTTCGGTGTTACTGCTACCGCCGCTCGCTAGCTCGTGGCGCTGCTGAAGTTGCGCTGTCGGCTGTAGCGCGGGCTCATCCTAATTGAAAATGGGGGAGCGCGATACTCGCGTAAAATCTAAAAATGTATTCAATATATTTTAGTTTTTATTCTGTATATTTTTTGTGCGGATCTTGTACGGGGCGTTACAACTTCGGCTCTATGAAATTAATCTGCATTGGCAAAAAAATCAAAACATGCACAAACGTAAACACACCACTGTACTGCACTGCAGAATTAACCTTTGCGTGATTTCAATTTCAGTCATCTGTTTACTTTTTAAACACGTATCTAAACAGGCACATCTGCACGCGTAGCCGGCTGCAGCAGACCTGGAAGATATCAGACAGCTCTGCTGATATCAGACGAGGTTATAGTACCGAATGCAAGTGTGTTCGTTTGCTTCGCGCGTTGGCAGCAGTGTCGCCCGTTTGCCCATGAGTTGCCCACACGGATGCAGCTCCTACACGCTTTATCTACAACATACTGTATATTTCCGTGACGCCTAAGCAACAACATAACAATGGCGTAAATCGAGAAGATCTCGCGCTGATCCTCGCTGTTCTTGAGAGAGTCCAGCCGAGGTCTAGTCACCAAGAGGATGACTGTAAGTATGCTTAGTTAGGTGTAGTAGCGAGGTGAGAGTAGTAAAGAGTTTGGTTGAGAGAGAGAGAGAGAGAGAGAGAGAGAGAGAGAGAGAGAGAGAGAGAGAGAGAGAGAGAGAGGACATAACAGTACTGTCACAGTGTTTTTATTGTTATTTTTATATTTTTGGGTTATGTAAAGTAAATAGCATTTCATATAAACATCGTTATAAAAGATAAGTTTTTTTGCCAAATTAGTGAAAACTCTAAAATGTAACTGTCAAGTAATTTTTTATGACTCATAAGAATAAAAAACTTATATGACTTAGGAAAGACTTGAGCTCAAAATTAAAAAATATTACTTTGATAAGTATTAAATAAAAGTAAAAAGAAATATTGAGGTCTGAAGCCGTACATTCTGATTTTATATTACTTCCCTAAGTTTCAAGTCAATTGTTATACTAAAATAACTCTGAATTACGAAATCTCGGTGTAACCATAGTTAAACAAAGATATGTTTCTGTGTTGATGCTATTAAGCCAAGGCAACAGATATTTTTATTTACCACTACTTAGCCGAAGTGGCTTTAAAGCCTCAATCGATATTGTATTTTGCGCAAAAAATATGCATAGTTTTTTTTAAATATGCACATTTTTAATACATCTATTTAATGCAAAATAATAATTATTTTAAAATAAAATACATACTATATATTCACTTATTACAAAAATAACAGCATTTATGAATCTTAAAATTTGATTACCTATATGATGGTAAATTTAAAGATTTAGCTTCCGGACTCCACATCCCATATCTTCGTAATTCCTGATCACCTTCATATTCTTCTTGAAAATATGCATCTTCTTCAGATGGAACTTTAGATCTTTCTAAGGCTAATCTAGCTTTACGCAGAACCGATGTGTGCAAACGTTCCAAAAAATTTAAACTTTTTCTGAGACCTCTTGTTTTTAAAACATCTTCAATATATTTCCTGTTCAACGTTAAAGTAAAATATATTAAATTATTTTTCAGAACCTTTTATAATTAAGTTAAAATAAACTGAATATACGTATTATCGCATGAATATAAAAAATAATCTAAATGCCGATTTAATTAAAATAGTATGTTGTGTACCAAGGGCGTAAAGTGGGATTTTTAGGCCAAGTGTAGAGTTTGCAGTACGAGTCAAGGCGAGGGCGTTTACGAGCCGCAGACGAGCACTGCATCCATACGAGTCCAAAAAGCCCACTTAGCCCTTGGTGCTCACCATATTTTTTGTAACACAAGTATGGATTTTGCGTTTTTTTAACACATTGAAAGGGACTAAGAAACTAAGTCGCGCATTGATTTTCCAAATGGGTATAAAGATATTAGCTATGAAATATCAAAAATTAATTTCGGCCCATGACTTTTTTGAAGACAACAAAAGAAACCGCTGCTAATTCATTGGCACGTAACTTCCTCTAACTAAATTTATAGGTCCAATAAATAAAATATTGTTTAGAGGAAGAAAAAGTTTTGAGAAAAATCGGTTTTTTCATTTTAGCTTGTAAAGACCGTACTAGGTGTAAGGAGGGGCTGCGCGAGTATACAAATGATTATTTAAATTAAGAGAAACTAGTCTTCGGCTCGAGAGCCTTATGTTACTAGAGTTATACGCGGACTGCAAAATCTAAGTATGTCCCACGCTACTCGTCTGCGCGGACACGTATTTGAGCCCAGACAGTATTCTGTCCGCGCTGCCTGCTAAAGCGGACAGGTTCGTTTCGTGCGGACGTTGTTGGTGTCCCAGCAGTATTGTCACGCTGTAGTATCGCGGACAACGAAATGTCAGCGACTATGTTGCTTGCTCTTACCTTGTGTGACTTATATTGTAGACAGCAAGTGTATTGTCTCCTTCTATTCTCGTCTCAATGGTTCTAGGTTGTTTTATGGATGTTATTGATTATTAATAATAATTATAGACTGATTAATTGTTATTGTTTTGTTTTATTTGAGACAACCCAGAACTCGCCAGATGTTACAGTTTCGTATAATTTGGTTATTATAGTATTGTTGTTAATGCGTCGTGCGGTGGCTTATTTGAATTTAGGGTTGATGCTTGTATAATTGAACTTCGCTTATAATATTTTTATATATTCGCTCTCTATCGTGACCTGAATAGTGGAGACTCCTTCGTGGCAGATGCTGATTTGTTTTATCGTACACGATCACTCGTGGCTGATTGAAGTAGAGATAATCTAAGTTGCTCTATGGTTTCCGATTAACGCCGGTCTGCTATCAACAGGCCCTTCGCCTATTGCTCGTATCAGAGTACGCAGAGTTTGAGTAGTTTATACACACTCAATAAGCGATGCGTACAGAGAGTTAGCAGTTGTTATGTCCTAAACTATTGAAAGTTGTCACCGGATAGTAATTCTACGGGTTGGTTTGCTTTATGAGCACGGAGGACGACAAAGCTTTGAACGCAGAGTCTTAGCGCCCTCGGTGCCTGACAACCTTCGCGATTTAAGAAAGAACAGCCTCCAGTAGCCGCCGGTAAATTTTTGAAACTACTATCGCCCTTGTATAATTTTAATTGGAATCCCGCACTGAGGTGAATAATTTAATTTAATTCTCTCTTGACAGTTGGTGGAATAAGACGTCACTTCTATGATTATGGTTATATCACGGACTAATATTTCACTACGCTTTCGAGTTGTGTGGTTAACTTTTTATGAAACGCAAAGAGAAAGAGAGAAAGAGAGAAGTGATGCGCAATAGAGGCGTGTAGCCTGTTTAGTAAGGTGTCACCTACTTTTCTATATTCCTGCTGCTGATCCGTATTGCTCCCAGCACGTCCTCTCAGCAGCTTTAGCTCAGCTTTCGAAGCGGAGTAAATGCAAGGGGGGATTCGTTCGCAAGGAGTCAGGAGTTTCCAGGTTCAAAATACACTCGCGATTTCGTTTTTTCTTATTTTATTCGATTTTAAATAACTTAATAACGCCCGCTTGCAACTATCTAACGTTTTGTTAATTATTTTGGTTTGTCAAGAATGATGAACAACAACGTAAGTATGCTAGTTCGATGTGTTGCACGACCGAAATTCTACTCAGTTTTAAATGATAAAAAAATATTCTAAATTCCCGAACGATCGAAAATATTATAAGTTCCAAGAGATTATACCGGACCGGACTCGGGCAGAGCTTTCGCGTGGCGACGAATTTTGAAGCAGGCTGAGGACGTGAGGACCTGTTGCTGGGCTCTTTTATGCTATCGTAGCAGAGGCGATCTCCGATTTTTCGTCTCTTTGGCGGGGTGGGTGTTTGCGCGCTCCGTGGGTTTCCCCTTCATTCCACGTGCATCGCTTTCGGGTATGCGCGGTCCATGATGTACGGTAGGCTTCTGTTTTTTTCTACTTGCGCCTGCTGTGTTCACGCCGTGGAGTCGTGATGTGTGCGTGCATAATGTGTGCGTGCATATTGGTGTGCTTCGCTGCGTCTTGTGCCTCTGCTGTAGAGCCGCAATATGTGCGTGCATATCGGTGTTCTTCACTTGGTCATATGCCTCCGCCATGGAGCCGCAATGTGTTCGTGCGTATCAGTGTTTTTCGCTTGGTCTTATGCCTCCGCCGTGGAGCCGCAATGTGTGCGTGCGTATCGGTGTTTTATTTTATCCTGATGTTCTACGTGATTTACTATTATTATTGATTTTTCTTACTAATTTTACTTCGGATTTAATTATATTTTCATGTTTACTTTGCCTTACGTTGTCGTTCCTAATCTTATTTATTCAATTAATTATTGAATTTGTCGAGTTTTCTATATCTTATTATACGCTGCATTCTAGTGGTAAGGGTATCTATTGATTTATTTTATAATAACTAACCCTATTTGTTTTTAATATATAAAAAATGCGAAAAGAAATGAGCATTTCACACACTCGTACTCGCTGACCGGGTACACAACAACAGGTTACTTGTACAAAAGGTGCTCCGTGGATCGTTTCCTGGGTTTTTAAAGCCTCGGTGACTATTCAAGGAGTTGTGAAATTAAATAAAACGTGGCAACAATCGACCAATCAACATCTGACGTGCAAGGATGATGTACAAAAGTAAGTCAGTAATACGCACGTAAGAAGTGCTGACTCGTAGGTCAAAGCACTTGCTCCGATGTTCGGCGATCGGCCTCGTACTGTCGCAATCGGTCTAGTATCCGTCGCCTGCATGAGTGCACGAAGCGGTCGTACAGGCGTTACACACATACGTAAATGCCAAACAATATATGGACATGGGACATTACAAGCTCTTTATTTGAGAACCGCTCGATGAAATCATATAAAATTTTAGCAACAGATAGCTTATTTCATAGTAAATCATACATTGTTTTAGAGATAAAAGAAATCAAAAAATTAAAAAAAAAAATTGAAACCTTAATATCTTAAGAACTATAGGGGTTTAAAAGTTGCGCAATAAATAGGGTCTGGAACTAGCCAGTCACAAAACGGAAGTTATTCTCATTTCCAGTAGGAAGAAGATGAAGGAAATCACACTGACGGTGGATGGACATGAGATCGTTTCTCAACCAACCATCAAATACTTGTGCATCACCATCGATGCAAGACTAAGTTTTAAACAGCATCAGAAAGCGAAGGTTACTCTTAGTCAGTGTAACCTCATCGATTATGCTATACGGAGTTCCAGTATGGGCAGATGCGATGTGGGTGAAATCGTATGCAAGAAAGTTGACTACCGTGTATAGGCGAAGTGCACTAAGAGTGGCGTCCGCTGACCGTACGATATCGAACAATGCTGTCTGCATTATAGCAGGCATGCCACCCATTGACCTTTTAGCGTTGGAAAGAAAGGACGTATTCGAAGCTAGGAGATGATCGAATGACAAAAGCCAGAAGGAGATCTGAGATACCGCATGAAAGAAGACGATGGCTTAATGGCAAACAAGATGGGGTGCTAGTGGCAAGAGGCGATGGACTCATTGCCTTATACCAAGGATAGAAGACTAGATTGGAAGAAGACTTGGAGAAGTTAACTACTACCTCACGCAGTTTTTAACCGGGCACGGATGTTCCGGGCGTACCTACATCAGTTCAAACTAGATGACCGTCCAAACTGCCCAATATGTTCGGATGCAACAGAGGATGTTGAGCACGTCTTTTGCGAGTGCTCACGATATCATCAGGAGCGAGAAGAACTTGAGAGTTATCTTAAGACCAGAGTAAGTCCTCCGTTGATTATGACGGCCATGCTGACTTCAGAGAATTGATGGTGCGCAGTCAGCAACTATGCAGCAGACATTCTCAAGAAAGTCAGAAAAGACGAAGAAGACAGAAGAAGACGAAGAGGCTGAATATGTACGACGCGGAAAATGAAGGATGACTATAGTGATGATGAACATATCAACCAGAAGCGGGCGAAAGTCTTTCGCCCCCCCCCCCCCCCCGCAAAGCATTGCTTGACGGTGGTACAGCGGGGTTCAGGGGCATAGAAGATGGAGCTAGGCACTTTTACCAAGGGTCGATAGAGGCAAAGAGGGAGTTCCTTTTTACGGCTGGGTGTTTTTTCACCTGGCCGTAAGGGGGAGGGGGTTTAATCGGTGTGAATCCGACACACGGCTGATATTGGGGATGGGGCTATTTCGAAGACCCCATAAACAAGGTCATGCTATGGTCTTTCTAAGATTTTCCCTAATACCTCTTTCTCAGAGAGAGAAACAAAAAAAAACACACACATCTATACGGACATTTCCTAAAAACACTTGATTTGAACTTCTAACACACCAATAAGTATTTTCTAGAAGTTTTGACGGAACTTAAAATTTTACTATTACTCTAGGAAAATTTGGTTACATCACCCGACGATAGATGTTGACACAGATCCTGTTATTGATTGATTTAGTGAAATTTTGAGCATTAACGCATTTGCGCAATTGCGCACTGCTTATTGAGTATGATAGGTACATATGGCTTGCAGTTAATAAATAACCCTAAAACGAATAAACGAAGCCGCACCGTTGAACGTTTTGGTGAACACTTGAACTCGCTCTCCTATGTGAGTAAAGCTCAGCAGGAAAAGCTCGTGCAGTGAGGATGGCTGCTTTGCGGCAAGGCAAGCTTTTTCTTTAACGGTTCCAAAATTGAGCATAAATATTCAAATTTTTTTGCAAAACCATTAATAGAGTCTTATTCTCAAAGACCATGGGTCATTTACTTTTCTGTAAACTGCGTGGTCGGTAAGAAGCAACTTTACGTCGGACGGTGTCCGCAAAAATGTGTCGGTTTTTATACCTTGCCAAGCTAAAAAATACTTGGAATTGCTTTTGTGTAACGAAAGACTGTTCTTATAGCACAGAACATGCTTCCGCTTGTTCCATTACGTAGTTGGTAATAAGTTTAATAGAAAAGAATGTAGCTTTAAAATTCCCTATATACGGCGTGATTTCGTTGCATAGCACACGACAGCGTGGTTTTCTTTTTCCTTTACTGCAAGGGCGTGAGGTAGAACGCTTTAGCCTGCCCATAAAATGGAATTAAATAGGCGTTTTAGCAGAATTTTCTATGCATAATTCCTTTTCCTTGATTTCCATATTTCCTTGATGACTTAGGCATTATCCGATCACTCCGATCAATTAACAGTAGCAAAGAACTCCATTCCGATGCCAACTTTTAAGGCTTTCTTTTAAGATAATTTGATAAAAATAAATGTTCGTAAAGAGTATCAGTTATTCAGTACTTATTACTCAGTGCTTAAAGTTCACCGGCGCCGATGTCGATTGTGCAGCGACTTGCGACACTGGAGAATGCGTAGCGCCTCGCTGTTGCTCGTACGCAAGCATTCTGCTTTGAAACATCTAAAAATTGACTCAGGAGTCACAAAGGAGCTTTAGCTGGAAAGTTCAACGTCTTCAATCACTGTTGTTGTCTGCGGGCATCACTGCTGCGAAGATATCTCAAACATCAGAGCTTTGCTAGATAGTGTGTTGCGCTAAAGGTTCGCGCAGCCTCACCGCTCATAACACAAGATTCTTCACTAACAAAATCCTAAGATACCCCGTATGTGACGCGTCCCTTGGGTGGCGGATAGGGGAATGCTCATTGGCGCGTTGAGGTCTCCTCAACCGACCGAAGGGTAGAGCAGAAATAAAATATGCTCTGCGGACCAAAAAGGCTAGGGGAAGAAACCCCGAAGATAAATCAAACATAAATATCGAGTTAATAACATTACTACCCCAAGCGGGTCAATCTATAGAGTCCAGTCACGCTGTCAATTCCGATCGGGTAAAAGTCCCGGTGGTCGGCACTGGACCCATGGAGATTGGTGGGGGGAGGGGGGCAAACTCACTTAAAAGCCGCAGAGGTTTGTCACCTGACCCCTGCTGCATGTAGAGACGCAGGTGATATGGAAATGGAGGTTGATGTAGACAGGAATAAGAGAGCTGTTTGTATAACGCAAAGGAATGCGCAATTGGACCGCCTTGGTAGCAGAATCGAGTAATTGATGTAAAGTCTTAGATGCCGGAAGGCGGGTACAACAAAGTAAGCCCCAACTACTTCGCAGAAATGGAGGAAATAAAGGAGAAGATAACCAACCTAAAAAGGCAGCGTGGCAGGAAGTCGTCACAAGAAAGTCAAAGAAAAAGGAGAAAAAGGCAAGCAAAGAGGATACAAGTATCCCTGGCGTTACAAACCAGAATAGGACAAGCAAGGATGAACCGAAGCGGGCAAGACCTCCCAAACCGGATGCTTTAATCATCAAGGCTGCAGAAGAAAAGAGCTATGAAGAAATTTTGACACTTAACACGCTGGGGAATAAAGTAAATAAAATACGCAGAACAGTGGCAGGAGATCTTCTAATAGAGCTTAAACGTACAAGAAAAGTCAAAACCTCGGACTTCCTAGAAGCAGTTAAAGCAGTACTAGTGGAAGGCGCCACAATAAAAGCACTCCAGCAAGAAGAAACCATTAAAGTAAAAGATCTGGACATGCTTAGCTCAAAAGAGGAGGTACTATAAGCACTACAGAAGAAAATTGGCAAAGAGAACATCATAGAAGAGTCTACGATAAGATCTCTGCGAAAGACGTAGGGTCACACGCAGATTGCAGTGATACAGGTACCAGCTCAGATAGCGGCTATGATCACTAATGGGTGAACTGTAGGATCAAGGTGGCTATCCGCAAGACGAGCCGCTTAGGTGTTATAAATTCCTAGGTTTTAGCCATATCAGCAAAAAATGCACAGTAATTTAAGATAGAAGTAAGCTTTGCTTTAAATGTGGAAAAGATGGGCACAAAGCGAAGGAGTGTAAGAACCAACCCAACTGTGTACTCTGCAAAGAAGACACAGGTGGGAACAGTGACCACGCAGCTGGTAGCTATGCATGCCCAGTTTACCGAGCTGCAGTAAAAGCAACTGATAGACGAAGAAAATGAAAATAGTGCAGTTAAATATGAATCACTACGCGAAATCACGCTATCCAAGGAGGCAAAGTATCTGGGAATCATCCTGGACTCCAAACTCACTTGGAAAAGGAATGTGGAAGAAAGGATGAAAAAAGGAATAAACGCATACTACACATGCAAAAAGATGTTCGGTAAGAGATGGGGCTTACAACCATACATCATACACTGGATGTACACGGCGATTGTAAGACCTGTAATTACCTATGGAGCCTTAGTATGGTGGCAAGCCATGGATAAGGAAGTAAACAGGAAAACGCTTAACAAGGTGCAAAGAATTGCAGCACCCGGTATCACTGGAGCAATTCAAAGCACACCACAAGCGGCATTAGAGGTAATGCTAGTAAAAGTAGACTCATCTGTAAACAAAATCTTTGCTGGAAAGTCATCATCCACAAGCATGCGTAATGTCATCCATCGCGCAAATCTTAGTCGTTGCGGAGGGTCTGCGGGTAGAAGCTGCTAATACTTCTGCGTGTGGTATACTTTCATTAGTAGCTGCTTTTTCAAAACTTGCGGCACTGTTTACCTGTAACAACCTATAAAAAAATTTATTTTTATAGATTGAGAATACTGAGAAGCTATCGTAAGCTGCAAACATTGGATAATATCTTTCAGGATTTCATAAGGTTTTAAAAGAGAAATAAAAATCATAACACAAAAATATAGATTCGTGAGGTTGTAGTCAATGCATTCGGCGGCTTCGAAAAGGGCGAATCTTGGGTGGCAGTTTCGAAAAGGCCGTATCCCAACTGTGGCTGAAAGAAGAACGTAACTCGGATGTGGCTTGAAAAAAGTAACTTATAACTTGAACATAACACAGTTGCAGTAAATCAATCGCATCTAAGCTAGAAATAACATAGAAGAGTCTCGAATATAAGCTCGCGCCGAGATACAACTTTCGGCAAGCCGCGACAGAGGTACGGCTTTTACGAAGCCTCCGTCGACATCCCGCTTTTTCGAAGCCGCCACTTAGATATAGCCTTGACGCATTTAGACGTTGATATAAGATTATTATTTATTTGTTGAGGTAATAAATAGTTAAAACCAACAAGCTATGAATAAGCATACTGGACGTCTAACTTTTATAATAAGATAGCGTTAATTTACTAAGAATAAGATAATTACGAAGAACTTATTAACTTTAAGCAAAAATAAAGATGATACTTTTACTATAAAGCCTTTTTTACTGCCGTTATCAACAATATCTTGGTGAAACTTACCTAAAAATTGACCGCGAGCATAGTTTAATCACCTGGTCTCTCTATAACCGTCGCAGTTAAACTGTGCGCGTAATAAGAAAAAGAAAAAAGCAGCAAAGAAGTCGAACAGGAGCTCCCTGGGAAAAGTTCTTCGACTATAATGATTTCCTCGCAGAGACGAAAGGCGCCCAAGACTATGAAGCGATATGCAGTTACACGTACGCAGGTACTCTGTGTTAAAACGTCGGAAAATCTGTGCAAAAGTCGCACAAGAGCTTCTACAAAATAGTTCTCGCCTCGTATTTGCTCATACGCAGATATTTTGCACATCGAATGATCAGCACAGGAGTCGCACAAAAGCTTTCGCGGGAAAGTTTACCGGCTTGAATGACATCTTTTTGCAGCGGCGAACAGCGCCGAAAAACTCGCATGCCCTTCCATTGCTTGTACGCAGGTTTTCTGCGTTACGCATTTGGAAGATTATCAGAAAAGTAGCAAAGAAACTTTTGCAAGTGACTTTACCGTCTCTGATAAAGTTTTCGCAGTGGCGAACGGCGCAGAAAAACTCGTAGCGCCTCGCTGTTGCTTGTACGCAGGTACACTGCTTTAAAACCTCGAAAGATTGGCAAAGGAGTCATAGAGGAGCTTTAGCATAGAAGTTTATCGGCTCAGATTACCTTTTTTCAGCGCCTCGCGGCCATGGAACGCCGTTGCTCGTACGCAGGTATTTTGCGCTGATACATTGGAAAATTGGCCCAAGAAACTTTACTGGCTCCGATGTTTATTTTGCAGTGGCTTGCGGTCCTAGAGAATGTGTAGTGCCTTGTTGATTTGCACAGGATTCGCTAAGGAGCTTTCGTAAAGTTAATGTCGATCTGTAAGAGCTTGCAGTTTTTAGTTAACGTCAGGAAGATCGACAGCGCTTAAAGAACGCCTGGTCTCAAAAAGAAAATTTTGTCATTTTTTGTAGCAGTGACACAAAATAAAATCATAAAAACCTCTCTTGGGTAGCTAGTACATTAAGATACTAGTGGCATAAGTCGTCCTTTACGGCTTGTATAAGCGCCCAAACGTAGTGACTGATGTCTAATGGGATAAGGCTGATTTGACGGCTCTGTTGGCGAAGATTTGCTGTAGTCTTTCTAACATTTGCCCTAATGCCTCTTTCTTCGTTAAAAAAAAATGCACACATACACTATCTTCAACTTTTTAGTACTAATTACTTAACTAATATTTCTATATCTGAATTAATTTTGAACTTTTCTTGTCTTAGATATTACAACCCTGGAAGAAACGTTTGCAAACCATTTGTTAACAGTGGAACAATATCGAGTTTGCCGAACAATTTAGCCAACCGTTTGACAATATACCCGCTTATTTTATCACACTTTGTCGTAGGCCAAGAAGTGCTCTAAATTTTAAAACAGCTAAAAGAATATGCAAGCTACATAAAATGTTTTCACTTGCCGATTATAGAGTTTATAATGTGTGCTCCGTAGTTTTTAATAAAGATATGTGTGCAATGTTTAAGACAGCCAATGACGAGGTATAGGTATAGGTTATGCGAGCCATAGTTTTAAATACATTGATATGCACCATCAGCCATGAATAGTGTCTAGGTGTCTAAAGTCGCCAATGACGGGGTCTTGAAAGTGCGCTCCGTAGTTTGTACTGCATAGATATGCGTATCGGCTATAGATGATGTCTAGCTTTATAACGTTGCAGTAGGAAACGTAAATGAGGCAGAGTAACTGAGAGACAGTAATTGAGGAGGAGTAAATGAGAGGAAGAATTGAGGGGGATAATTGAAGGGAAAAATTCCTGAACCGGCAGCGGAGGCGAAACTATTTTTATAATATAGAGAGATATAATCCTCTTCAAGAATCTTGAATTTCGATCTTAAAACAAGTGAGTGGCTGTAGTCGCGTTAAACAAACATCGCAAACATAAAAAAACGAACTGATGGCTGAATTGAAATGCGGTTCTGGGGTTAGAATGAACATACGCTGATGCCTATATAATTTCATATCTATTATTGATCAAAGGAAAACACAATTATTCACAAAAACTGCAGAAAAAAGAAAATAATAATTAAAATCCGAGTCACTGGCGACTTGCGTGCCTGATCTAACTCTATATATTCATTATATAAGTCAATCAAGGCAATCAATCTTGAATGTTTATCGAAACTCTGGTTCAAAATTCGAATTTGGATATATACTATAGGGTTAGATCAGGAGTGAAAACGCGCCAATGTTTTGGATATTGATTACTATTTTCTATTATCTGTAGCTTTTGTAAATTATAATTTTATCTCTCTTTAATTTTAAACTAGCAGGGTCACCTCACTCCTAACGTCGTTCGATATATATATATATATATATATATATATATATATATATATATATATATATATATATATATATATATATATATATATATTTATATTTATAGCTCTGAAGAAAATTAAAAAGTAATAAGATTATAATAATAACTATAAAAAATTAAAAGGTTACGCTATTAAAAATTTCAATGAATTTTCAATAACAAAATTGGATGCCATGTTCGATTTCGATTTCGATGAATCAGCGATTATGGAGAATGATTGAGGTAGCATGAGTGAAATATGTTAATTCTGAAATGCTTAAAATTTCAAACTTGAAATATTATGTGATAAGAAGTTTTCTAATAATTGTTGCAATTAGTTTCTGGAAATACTAACGAAAGTAAACACTTTACAAATAATATTAGACAATATAATAATACACTTGCCTTCGCAAGTTTTGGAGCTAGATTTGACGCTCTTTTCGGGAAAGGCCGTCAAGTTATTCAAATAGAAGGTCAAATTTTCCAATATTTATACATCCAGACGAAAACGAAGCCAGAAGATATGGGCAACTAATGTGTCATGTTCTTTAATGCTATTAAAGAAATTAGATAATTATTTTCGACAAGTAAACATTTACGCTCAATCATACAAAATGATGCATGAAGTCGAAATGGAAGAACGAAATCGTTTGAAAATAAACAACGTTGTGTTTAATAGTAAAGAAATTATAATGTATTTAACACGCAATTCTAATCATGATAAATGTAGATATAACGCAGCTAAATATGATAAAGTAGCTGTGGTATTTGTAGGTGAAAATGGTCAACCACCAGAAGATCGAGATGTATGTATATATTCAAAAAATAGAGCACCTAATAATATACCGTACATAAGTAAACATATAAATCCTATGTCATATCCATTTATGTATCCTAATGGAGGTTTTGGATGGATGCCCAATATGAAAACTAAAAATAACAAAAACAATACTTCAATGCTACAATTTTATTGTCATAAATTCAGCATTAGAACGATTGTAATCTTCACTAAAATTTAGGAAAATTAACTGAACAATACATTGTTGATGTTTGGGTAAAAGTTGAAGGTTCACGATTACTTATTTTTTTTTTTTTAATTAACACGAATTAAGGATAGATTTATACAAAGGTGTCAAGATCACTTAAAAAAACCATGGCAACGTAAAAATTGGGAAAATGGTTATATTACATTCAACATTTTCAAAAAGTCCACGACCGTTTCAATAAAAACAATAAAGCTGGTAATCGATTTGTAGTTCCATACAATACGTATTTATTGTTAAAATTTCATTGTCATATTAATGTTGAAGTATGTTCAACTATTCAATGTGTCAAATATTTATTTAAATATAGTTATAAGGGTCATCATTGTGTATTTATAAAAATGAGTCAAGATAATAATGACAACGAATGTGAAGAAAAAAATTTCAGCTACGATGAAATATAACAATATTTAAGTACAAGATATGTAATCCCTTAAGAATCAATGTATCGTCTACTACAATATGCAATGTACGTTTTATTACACGTAATTTACCGATTAGCTGTACATTAGAGTTGACTAATAATAACTTAAACACAACTTTGACAGAATGGTTTGAACTAAATGCAAACAATCCGCAAGCTAGATAGTACTTGTATATTGATATACCATATTTTTACGTTTTCCATGAAAAAACAAAGAAATGGACACCAAGAAAGAGAGTTTAGAAGCCAATTATAAGTAGAATGTACTTTGTAAATCCGAAGGATCGTGAAAGATTTTTTTTAAGATTATTAAGGGGCGCGATAGCGCCCGCTAGGAAGGATGAGTAAACGGAGTTTATACATGCAAACCGGCGGGCGCCGGAGCACCCTATATACTTCAAATTTGGTGTTTACTAACCTATAAATTTTTTCATACAATAATATCTTATGGTTTATTGATTTATAGCATGTTTTCTTGACACATATCTAACAGATATTAATTTTATATCTCACTTGAAAAAAGTCCGGTGAAAAAATATTCAATAGTTAACAATCTACAGCTGTTCGAATTTTTCGCACGGTAAATTCATTTTCGTCTTATTTCTCCGATTTTCTTCTCCCATGTCCCTATATATAATGTGAAATGCTCAAAAATTTCGCATTTCTACTTTCAGTATAAAATAATATCAAAACTCACATTAGAATAGAGTCCCACTAAGTTACAGCGTAAGTGAGGGAGCAGCCGACGACAACAGCATAAATAAAGAGACCGAATAGCATAGAGTCAGAGAACATGATGACTCACTTAAATTCAGTAGAATGCACTAAGAATACATTATACAGAAACGCGAGAAGACGAGAGACGACGAAATCGAGAGAGACTTTATAGAAACTAACGACAACCAAATTGGATAATCAACAACAAAACTATTAATAAGAGCGCGAATCCCCAAATCACAGCATCATAAACCAAACACTACAAGCTACGAGAAACGCACTCACAAACATCTACAAGAGGCGCACTAACACACACACACACACATGGAAAGGCGTAACGCACTGCACCAGCCACGAGCCAGAAGTCTTCCAAAGTCCGCCTAGCAAACGAAGAAGAGAGGTGGCCTGATTACAGAAAACCAAATGGCCATATATACGCACTCAAATAAAAGCGACATGAGCTCCAAATATTCTTCAACGTAAAACAAGAATCAAGCAAGTAGCCACCAGCACTCCACAGCTGTGGAAACAAGCAGTCGCATACCTCAAAGCAGGGCACGGCACGACTCAGAACGACAAACAACAACCAAAAGAGGAGAAGCCGGCTAGCAACCGGAACCGAATTTCCAAGAATAATAAGCATAAGAAATGCACAAGCGGGGAAATGGCCTAGGAAAGGGATTAGACCCTATGTACGTGTGATAGCGAGCTCACCAAAAAGACGACACAGAGGAACTAAGCCTTTTGATTGGACCTCTCCGTTAAAGAAGCCATCACACACCTCCGTCTCACCTACACACCTGCTTATCACAAAAGCGACTACATGATATAAAAGGGCCCAGCATAGACCGCACGCGCGGCTAGTAATTCTACACGACAGACACTACACGTTAGTACGATCTTCGAGACGGTTCTACGAAAACTAAGATTCGTGTCGGACTTAGAATCATTTTAATAAAATTAACTTAGAAGTTCTCGAAATAACTAACTTAAAAGAAATCGCGCTTAAATTCGAAATCAGCTCCCACAGATTGTCTTACACCGTCTCTCGAATCAATCGTCTCTCGGAATTTAAAAGGTTTAAAGTTAATATTGTAAATCACGAATCGTGAGTGAAGTTAATTTCAAACCTTTGTTCCGCCATCCCTCTCGTCACATAATTCGATCGTATTTCCGGCACCTTCACTAAGGACGAGTAGATGCAGTGCATTCGAAGAAGCAGAAGCAAGGACTACAAAAGGTAGGTGTCGACGGTGAAACGTTAATGTCCTATTTACATCACTGAAAATCCGAATATACTAAACCCACATTCGTTCTCTCTTAAGTTATAAAAACCAACTATTACACCGAGATTTATTAAGACGCCACAACGTAGAGTCACGTCTTATTAGAGCTGTGGCGTGCATGTTTCCCGCATCTGCGGGGCCTGGCAAAGAGCGTTTACAACGCTCTCGAGTTTTCGCCAAGCGGTCCCTCGCTTTATTGCCCCACCGCAATAAAGCGATCCGCCGCGCGCGCGCTCGCTAATCCCCCAGACGAGGCAGTCCCTGGATTTTCGGCAGCCGAACGGTCTGTCGCCTATTGCACTTAAAGCAATAAAACGACCGGCCGCGCGCGCTCGATAATCTTCGGAATTCTCAAAAAAGCACGCGCGCCACTCATCCGCTAAAGTGCCCAAGCTATCCCTTCCCTTCGGGCCTCATGAGCGAGACCAACGTCTTCCCTCCGAGGTCTGAAGGGTGGCTTCGCTGGGGGCACTCGTCACTCTCGCTCGAATCAGAGACTTGCACAGATAACGATTACGAAAAATAAACCTTTATCGGAAAGTTCTGAACAACAATATTTACAAGAATGCGAAAAAATAGAAAGATTGCTGGAGTATTCTCAAGGTTCATACATAAAGCCAGATGACGAAGCGAGAGGACTATGTGTTATAAACAGTACACCGATCCGTGAATACGCCGACGAAGTTTCAGAATACATCCTACTTGTCGATTCTATAGAAATCGAGACCCCGCGACCAGAGAGAGTCAAGGCCCTTTTACGACTTAGCCACCTCGAGCCCAAAGAGAAGGAAACAATTGAAGGTCTGATTGACATTTACCACGAACAGTTCCACTTACCTGGAGAGAAACTCACAGCTACACATTTATTACAACAACGTATCCCTACCATAAATAACCAGCCTGTTAATGTTAAACACTATCGGCCTCCGAATGCACATCGAAAACCGATTGCGGATAAAATTAAAGAATTTTTAGACAGCGGGCTCATAGTGCCGTCTAATTCTGATTATAATAGTCCGCTTTAGTGCCTACGGAAAAAGGACGATAGTCACGGCAATTCGAGAATCGTATTAGATTTTCGCAAATTAAATGAAGTCACCTTATCAGATAACTACCCTCTGCCAAACATACAAGATATTTTTTATCAACTCGGGGAATCGAAGTATTTCACCGTCTAGATCTCGCGTCAGGATTTTATCAAATACCATTATATCCCGACGACCGCCACAAAACTGCATTCACCGCATATGGCGATAGAGCGCAAGAAGCTTTTGATATTTTAAAAGAAAAATTATGCAAAGAACCCATATTAATTTATCACGATTTTACAAACCATTTGTACTTACTACCGACGCTAGTCAGACCTGTGTCGGAGCCGTGCTGTCTCAAGGATCTATAGGCCGAGATAGGCCGGTAGCATACGCCTCTAGAGTGCTCAACGACGCCGAGACGCGTTACGATACTTATTCAAGAGAAGCACTCGCTATGGTTTTCGGAATAAGACATTTTAGACATTACTTATTAGGTACCAAGTTTACAATTTGCACCGACCATTTACCCTATGTTGATGGAAAGATTCGCGAGATCCCGATTCGCGCGCGACTCGATGGAGGCTGAAATTAACTGAATATCATTTCGACATTGTATACAAGCCAGGTCGAATTAATTTAAATGCAGATGCACTTCCACGCAACCCGATTGAGGAAAGTACTGAAACCGTAATGCACATGTTGCAAGAAACGGAAGAAAGAAATTGTGCGAGTCAAGAGCAACAGCCTGATTATAATACCGAATCGCAAATCGAAAGTCAAGAAGGCAGACCAATAAATTTCAGAGATCTCGCGGGTTCTAATACGGAGACACTGCCGTTAGGCAGAATGACCCGAACGCGCGCAGGTAAGCAAGTACGTCCGAATTATAAAGACTCGAAACAAAGCTTCAAACAATACCAGGGATAAGAATGAACGCAGGGGGAAGGCGAAAACCGTACCGGACGACAAAACACTTGCACTTGCACAACGGGTAGGCGACGCTCCCGAAGCTACGCCGCATGAGGTCATCGCGTCATTAACAGAACCAGAAGCTGTAAACACGGATCGCTCTGAAGCCGAGGAAATTTATAGCGCTGTAGCGCCGTCGGGAGAAACAGAGATCAACATTTCAAAGGAGTTTCCGGAGCCGAGTGAAGAGATGCAGACCGAGGCTACGAAGCAGTGTTCTCGAAGCTATGGGAAAATTTTTGTAGAATGTAAAGAGCAACTATTCATACGGAAAGATAATTATTAGTACTTTCTCACTTCTAGAGGCACACCGTGTGACAAGGGTGCACGACTGTTAGAAGAACGCAATGAACTTCCGCGATTATACAACTTGTCAGTAGGCGAGTTAAAAATAATGCCCAAAAGTAACAAGCATCACTTTATAATAATATTACGAGGTGACGAAGGTGAAAGCATGACCACTACAATTGGGAATTTAATGAGCGGGTTGAAACAATTGAAAACATTCATAATGAGAGAAGGAGCGCAATCAATCAGCATTGCCAAGAGCAGCTCTATAGATAATGTGTCATGGGACGATAGCCATAAAAATTAGAACGAGCCTACGCGGGTTAAACGTAAAAATTGTTATTTGTCGAGGAACTATTATTCACCCACCTTTGAGCGAACGAGTAAAAATTATAGAAGAAGCTCACTGTTCGACCGTCGGAGGGCATAAGGGAGTCAATAAAAGCTATAAACGAATTAAACAAAGGTACTATTGGGAAAATATGAAGATTGAAGTGCAAATGTACATCCGCAAATGTTTACCCTGCCAATTAAAAAAACTTGTCACAGTAAAAACGAAAAATCCAACGGTAATTACAGATACGCCAGTTCAACCCTTCCCTAAAACTGAAGAAGGGCATGATAACATACTAACTATACAATGCTGCTTAACTAAATATTATTAAGCCGAAGTAGACTCTCGACGTATTCTGATTATATTATCGAGTTAACGACAAGGCTAAATAATATTCGCGCGAGAAAAATTGATTGCTGCCAAATGGCGTGCAAAATGTCACTATGATCGAAGCGCGAATCCGCAAAACTTTAAAGTTGGCGATTACATTTGGCTTTTAAAAGGCGGAAAAATTCACAAGCTAAAAGATCAATATGAAGGCCCTTATTTTGTAGTTGATATACTACGGAACGGCAACAGTAAAATACAGATAAGCCAAAACAAATACAAGGTAGTGCATGTGAATAGAGTGCGACTATCATATATTGAGCCTCCCACGGAAGACTAATATTAAAACAAACCGTAACTAGAAATAGAGAAAAATAGTTTGCAAAGATTCCATTCAAGTCAAAGAACCATTATACTAAAATCCAGAATCGACAAAATTATAAAAATTAGTAAATTGACATATTAAATTACTTAGTAACGGTTTAGAAGTTTTTACGACAAATCATAGAAATACGGAAAACACATGCGAGTAAAGAAAGAAACGCCGTTACCTAAGCAGCCACTGCTATAGGGCCACACGTGAGAGAGGGCGGAGCGAACAGTCGCCATAAGTAAGAGTATTTTCCATAAGCTATATCAAGAAAATGATATATGAAGGTAAAGGAAAATAGGGAAAGCAAGTCAGTCCTTATACGACGCGCTTGATATACGCTACAACATAAAAAGTAAATTCATATACTCGCGAGAGTACGTTCGAATACTACTATCACAATGGAGACTCCCACGGACAGTGACGTTGACATCGATGAAGTTCCAGAATTGCAGAAGGGAAGACTTTATAGTGCGTGGGACTTCACCGACATCACCAATCGAGCAATCGACCGAGAGATAGAAGAGAAAGTTCTTGAAAATGATTTTGTAGAAGAAGGTATAGATGGCGTTGCCTTATACTGGGCATACTCTGACGAAGCAATCATTACTCACTCTCTACGCCATCGGATAGATTCCCGACTCAAGCCCTTCCATAAATACGAAGATCAATAACATAAAACCGCATTGAAGTTATATAGGACCCACAAAAAATCGCGAGATAAGATAAGACGAGGGTGCCTAACCATCGCTTTGTCTCGAGAAGCACTGAGACAAAAAAATGAGGAAATGCAACACGTTTTTCACCCAATACAAAAAGGGAAGAATATAAGAGTGTACGAATTAGAGAAGATGCTTGCAATTAGAGACCAGGTAATCATCTAATTTTACAGAGCTTCGGAGGAGAATTTCTTTTTCAGAAAGCGAAGAGAGGAAAAGGGTTGCACTTACGTAAATCTATTAGAACTATATGAATACGGAGGTTAAGGATTTGGAAACCAGAAAAAGCAGAAAGTGGTGAGGAAACTCGCAAATAAGAGGCGATGCTGGAAGAAACAAGAAAAAAATTTGCAAAAGATAACTTATGAATTAATTCCTGACGCTATAATCGAGAGAATAGCTTATTACTTACCTTTAGACTAAAATGCATTATAACTTTAAAACAATACACCACACACTGATCGAAAGGTATTTTCTCTCTCACTACAGCTACGACATCGTGCGAGACATCATGAGTCACCAAAATCACGAAGAACAAGTTTTCAAACTGACAAGTCCAAAAATCATCCTTCGACGATCAAGGGAAGGAACAATACGATCAAAAAGAAATAACTAGGTCAGTGAAATAATCGATCAAAAAAATGAAACGAGACCTACGGTAAATATATTAGCAGAAATGAACGAAGAAGCGTTTATCACCGAATATATTAAACTGTTAAAAGGAGACAAACCAATGCAAGTACTACAACATAATTGCGCTCTATGGAGAAATAAGACCTTATAAGATAATTATAAGGTTCAATGGGACCGCCAAGATATCAACGGCGAAACCTTGATCTTTCAAGCAGTTCGAGCTGGGTCCAGTAGATCTGTATATTTTTTATTAAGAAAGGGCATCGACAAATTAACAGTCAATAAAAAAGGAGACGATGTATATTGCGAGGCAATTAACACAGGGCGAGAAGATATATTGAGGGCACTTATGTCCCACGGAGTAAACCCTGTCACAAAAAAATGTTTACATACTCTTGCATTAATAAGAAAGCAAATCATTTGATACCGCTCTTAAAAACTAAAGGGATAAGACCAACAGACTCCGTAGCTGCACTACGGTTAACCATAAGAGAAGGAAGTTTGGAAGGAATACGAGAACTGTATACGAACAAACCGACTAGCGGTCCTTTAGGATTTTTGCACGAAGCCATGCGCCAAGGATCCAACATAAAAGTACATTAGTGTTACAAAAAACACCACCAAATAACGAGATACTTAATTGAAAAGGGAGCAAATGTGCGAGCTCGAATGGACGAGATCGGGAAGAGCTGTTTATACCTGGCCGCGCGGACTCAAAACTTATGGGCCGCCGTACTTCTAATACAACAGGGCGCTTCCGTCAAAGAAAAGGAGAGAGGCAACTGCACTCTAGTCGAGGCCGCTGCTCTCGACAACGATAGTGACGTAGTAGTACTTTTATGAAGCCTAGGGGCCCCCTTATATAGTGAATTGTGAAACAGCCTTTTAAATAACCAAATTGGCGACGAAGCAAAGGAAGCCCTAGTAAGAAGGATGGCCTTAGTGAACCACTTGCGAGGGGATATACACCCGACATACCACCTAATAATAAATCAGGAACCTCGCCTACTACAGGTGTATCACGAATGCAGAGACGCACTCGAAGCCATGCGGGGAGACGAAAGAGGCATAACAACAGGAAGGAGTCTATATAGTTTACTTGTAGGACCACGGCGAAATGCCGTTTACGAGCAAGCCAAAAGAGGAAAACTTTTAGAGTTCTATGACAGTGTAATGCAAATAAAATACATATATAGGAAAGAATTAATCGCAAATCTAAGAATAACCATTACAGAACTACGGCTTAACCAATCCGCGCGAAAATGCTATAAAGGACAAGAATATGCTATCACAGAAGAGAGAGTATACAGGCATCTACACAAAGAATGTGCAATTGATCAATGTGTAACTGTTTAACTAATCTAACAAGTCACAAGAAGAACAAATAAGAAGATAATGTGAGAATTTGACAACAAACAATGTTCAAATTTAAACAGAAAGCTAATAAACAAATTCAAGAGACACAAGAATCATTATTAATTAACCTCATAAAATAAAGAGAGAATGAATAGTTACTATGAAATTAGACAACGTATATTGCCACTCCAATGCACTAATATTTAGTATTAATAAAACTATAGCAATAAGAATATTGATAGCGATGAATTACAGAAGTCGCAGACACGCACTAAAGGGACGATTTTTCCCTTTCAGTGATCCAGAGCGATGGACATCGGGCATTATTTTCTCCCCTCGACCTGCGGAAGCATAATAAGGGCCCAAAGGTACGCGCCCCTCTTTTCAGTCGAAAATGTTGAGCGAAACGCCGGCTTATACCTCGAAGGCATAGATAAGTTCATCGTAAAACAGCTCATCCAAGACGACTGAACCTACGTGATTTATTTAAATTTATATCCTGAACTATACAACACCACGGAAATAGCACACTCACTAGTGTTACTAGAAACCCGTTGCACCACCCCCCCCCCCCCCCCCGGAAACTGTGTGCCGATCAAGAGAGCCAGATAGAAGATTTGACGCGACGGTTAACAAGAACGAGTAGTTTATTTGGCGATTTAATAATATTATTAAGTGAAATAAGAGAAGACATGAACAATACGGAATTACTTGCGTACTCTAATCGGACACAGGAATTAGAAAAACTAGGGCTACAGTATAAGTATCCAAGAAACGAAAAATTTCACATAATCAGAAGCAGCCTCGATGGATTTAAAGGATTACAAACCGCGTTCATACTTGATTCAATAAATAATCAGACAAGATCACTAATTGACACGGATCGATTTAATTACACTATAGTTGCGAGAAGTTTATTGCAAATTATAGAACGTTATATAAATCTATACACAGATTTATTCCGAAAAACAATAGAAGTAGCACGAATTTTCTGTTCAAAACAATTATATCCAGGAGTCCTCCGAACCGAAGCCTAAGAGAAGTTATAAAGGAAACGACAGAATTAAACGCACCCTATAAATTTCCCCTGTCCGGATATTATTCACACATAGAAATATTGGGAAGAATCTCCACTAATAAATACGGAAGAATAGACGGACAATTAATATTCGGTATAAAATTCCCATTAGCGAACGACTCATATTATTTATACAGATTACACCCTTTACCTATCCCTGAAAAAATCGACTCAGAAGAAACTTTATCCGTCTATATAGAGCCAAGGTCGCCACTGTTGGGAATAAACGAAAACGCCACTTATCCCATGAACAATGAATAAATTGAACAATGTATACTCACACCAAAAAGCCTTTTATGCAACCAAGAGCAACCAATACAACTAGAAACAAACATAACAAGTTGTGAATATTCATTATTACGTTACCCTAGAGATACCGACTACAAGAGCTGCGATAATACCACGAAATGTATACGCCATATTGGGCACAGGTCAAAGAATCGTAATTATGGGTATGTTCATTGAAAGAACCTGCAGAATTAGAAATAGTATGTGGACATGATCGAGATTAACACTTAACGGTTAACGCGACGGGCACGTTGAAATTACAGCCAGGATATAAAGCTATAGCAAATAACTATCAGTTATTTACCAATGCCGCTATGTCACTAACACGCATAGTATTTCCTCAAGTTGACTTAGTAATCTAAGAGAAATGCCCACTAATCGGTATCAGATATCGGTTTCCGAGATTAATCGCTTTACGAAAAGAAAACGTTACATACGAACGTATGAATTCTGTCTACTCCGTTTGAGAGTTAGAATCAGAAGCAATAATGTTACAAGAACTAGAAACAGAACAATAATGATTTCCATTGGAGCAGTAACAGCGATTGGCGTTATGTTCGGACTTGTAATAACGATACTTTGTATGAAAAACATAGTCAAAAGTATTAAAAATAACGAACACGAAATTTCAGGAAAGTACGGCACTCGTTCAGGCGACGTAAACGTACCAATAGAAGAAATTTTCGAATGTTTCTGCATAAACCGTCCCCCAACAATGTTAAATCCCCCTTTCTCTGCAGTACCAGTATAACAAAGGAAAGAGTGAGAAATAGAGTTAAAAGACTATTACAACATTACGTTACATAAACATATTGCAATAAACACGAGGAGAGTAGAGGAAGTCCGCTTTGTGTTTCAGATTACAACATGGGGATTAAGACGCTTATAGCATTAATAATAATAACCATCAAGCTAAGCTCAAGTAATCGCCTAACAGGATTTGACTGCGGAAAGCAACTGACAAACTTAACAACTATATCTCTTCTAGATGTAGGAGAATGCGACATAGAGAAACCCGAATTAAATATTACTAATCAATACATACAATTATTACAAGTTAATGAATTTGCAAAGACGCATGTAATCAATGTTCAATTATAGTAACGCGTACCATTACGCACTGTGGCATGCATTCTCATTCTACACGAGTAAGAAACGGAGAAATAAGCTACTTTTTAGATGTGCGTAAAGACGAATGCATAAGAATGCAAGAAGGAGACTATACAATCATAGCAGGCACATCTATACAAAATTTAGCAAAGAACTCCACCTTCTCAACACCACTAACATTCGCAGGAAGAATCGATCAAGAAGGACACTGCAAAGGAACATCGTACGTTGACCCCTACGGGGAATGGAACGACGTTGTAGTACAAGGACATGTAGAAATTTCGCTCACTAACTACTACGCCACGGTGAACGTAAACACTAACAAAATACAACTCAGATCTGGCACGAGCTGTAAATTAACAGACACTCGTTGCAGAGATGTTTTAAAAGGATACGCTTACTGGGAGCCACTTCCAGATGATACCTGCGGAAGCAAAAAGTACACAATTCTATATGAAGGACATGCCAACGAAACAAAAGAAAAAAGAAGTGATCGCGTAACGTATATACTAGAAACACAAACACTTATGTTCGCCTTAACCAGTATCGGCGACCTGAAAGTATGCGGATACAATCTAATTCGCACAGAACATCCAAAATTATTCATATTAGAAAATCAAAGTGGTAATACATTTTTACCAAAAACAGATTCGCCAGTAGAAAATTTAGATATATTTACTTATCTAAACTCCAAATTTGTATAAAATAAATCAATTTTTAGACCCAGAAGTATTAGAAGCACTTGCAAACAATACATGGGAACGAATCTGGGGAAAATTTCTAACATTCGGTACCGCTAGAGCAGCGCTTATAGGCATAATAATGATTGCTCGCTTAATCAAGCTACTGATCGACACAGTGTTACACGGCTATGCTATTTATAGTGTATACGGATTTTACATACACCTCCTAGGATCAATCTGGAATTCTGTCACACAATTATTGTTACATTTAGGAAACCGCAAACCACAGAAACCTCAATCTCACGCTGAACTATCTAAAGAGAAAATTCAGAAACAGAAGACCAACTATCTACGACGACGTCGAAGGGCGATCGGATGACGAAAATTTCGATCAATCGAATCATCGAACAGTATAAGAAGAATTTTAACGACATGTCGTACGAAGAGATTTTGAAAAAAGAGATATAGCATGCGCAAAACAAAACGAATAAGAAACAGCAAAGAAGTGTTACAAACGCTTACAAACACTACGAAATGAAAATCGGGCTCTTTTAAAGTTGGGCCGTGAAAATCAAAAGGAACTGTTCGAAACATCATCAGAGACAGAAGAAACTGCCATTATTGGTAATATATTAGGAATAAAATTTGATATCTACATGCACCCTGCAAATACAAAAGTCTAAAAGAAGCAGCTCGACACATTTTAAAAATCGAACACCGTCTTAAACAAATCAAAATACCGATAATAAAAGAATGCGACATAAAAATCAAAGAGACTGAGGAGAGAAAATCATAAATAAACGATATCATTGTTTTAATCTATAAACTATAGGAAACAAATAAAATGAAGAAACCTACGGAAACAACACAAGAAGATTACGACGGAGTAATACCCACTCAACACCCGGAAACATATCCTGACATAAAATAATGGGACTGCGTCACGAATCTACAGCCAATCGAAACTATTTATGCAGGAACCTACTCACCAGACATCACATGTGGGGCTTGTTTTGGAGCAAGAAGCTATCTTCCATACGAAATCGTCGCGCAATACACATATTGGCATAGCACATCATATACAATAGCAACAAGAACCAACTGCCAAACTTGTGGAAAGCCTTTGTTTAGATCCCAACCAATAATTAGCTGCCCACTATGCATGGATGCTTATTTTTCTCGAAAAGAAGCCGTAAATCAAATGTATTGACTAAGAATCTTAAGAGAGTAAACTTTCTTTTACAGATGGAAGAGCACCATAAAGGAAAATTGTACAAAGTAGAATACTTTCATCATAAACAAGGACCAAACGTTTGTCTCTCATGCTACATGACAGAAGCTCCAAGGATACGAGAACCATACTATCACACCATACAATACATTGTAAAATACGATAACTTAACATACGATTGCCACAAATGTAAAGCCAGTACGATAATATATGAAGCATCATCAAATAACGCATTCGAATATCTCAAAGTCCTCAAAGCACTAATGTCAAGCGCCATATACAAAAGAGAAATTGACGTAAATTTAACATCCACACCGAAGATATTCGACAGTCACAACGACACACATCACGAGTGAAATAGACCCCTACTTTCTAAACGAGGCCTAACAATAAATAAACAACGAATGAGAAGAGAGAGAATTAAAACAAGAAAATAAACTAAAATAAACCATAATTTCAGATGGCAGGAGTACATTGTAACAGGAGTGAACTATATTTCAGAACAGATTTCCAGAGAAAGAAATACTGCAGCACGTGCTTCAAACAACTGAGAGACGAGAGGAAAGAATATATACGAAGTCACTTACACCTTCAACGGATCCCTTAAAACAGTACATTATTGCTCATTCTGCAAGACGCACTATAGACTAAAATATAAAACTTTTATGGACGTAACCGAAGTATCAACCCTAATCAACTTAACAAGACTACCCAATACTGAAGAAAGAATCACCATCACCACAGAAGAACTAGTAAATTGCATACCCTTAATAGAATTAAAAGGAAAAAATAATGTAAAACAGGAAAACGAGTTAACCCCTTTGGAATTTGAAGATCTCCTAGCCATAGAAGCGGGGGAAAAACTTTTATTATTAGACGACATCGTAAATATAACCGGAGTAGAACAAGAACCATCTAAAAATAAAAAAGAGAAGAGATTAAAAAGAAATAAAAATATTAATTATGTTACATCAATTTAATTACATTTCAGAATGTACAAAGACAAGGATATCCTCCCACGAGATAACGAAATCCAAATTATAACGGAAACGCCGGAAGACAACTTCATAGATATGAAACTACTACCAGACATAGAAATACAAGAATTCCCTCTTATAGATTTCGATGTAGACGAATATTTTGAACCATTAATTGGTGACGAATTCCATCCCAATTCAGAAGAAGGATCAATTTCAACACCCCCCGAGACAACTGGAGACGCTCTAGAAAAGCAATTGACCCAAACCACAACCTTGAATTTAAATCAGAACGGACACAATTGATTGGAAACAGTAGAAAACCATCTACGACAATTAACAATGGAGAGACGCATACAACGGGCAAAAACTTTAGAATTTTATATAAATATAAATATAAAACCCTACCAGTACTAAAATAACAAAGCAAATAAAATAATTTTGTCAGTTACAGAATGGCTATTCCAAATACTAGCACGTCCGATCAAGCCAAGATACTAGCATCTTTAAAAGTATACCAGCGAACATTCAACCCAAAATATCCAGAATACGTCAATCACATGTACCGACTACGCACCTTCGAACTTTGGCAAAAAGAATTAACATACAAAGTAGCAGATTTAATCGAAATGGGATTCTGTTAAGTTTTCTGCTATTACTGTGGCGTCATAATATCTCCACTGCGAAATGAAGAAGAAATATGGACCAAACACGCCTTCTTGACAACTGACTGCTGCATTCTAAGGAACCAAATGGGGGAAAAAGTCATCCAAGAAGCACGAGAAAAGTACAAACGACACAGCAACGAGACGACAAACTCTGACCACCAATCTGAATGAAAAACTCCACAACAAGAAGAGACTAGCAACGTAAAGCCCAGGTAATAATTTTAAGAAATAAGAATTTTGTCATATTACACTTAACAACTTAATCACTGTAGTAATTAATCGAATCGAATAAATAATTAATTAAAAAAAAAATCCAATCATGAATTGTGTAGAAATTAGTATATTTGACATCTAAACATTACCTTAGAGTATCGAATTGACAATAAAAGATTGGTGATGGATAAAACTATAGAGAGAAAAAAAAATAATAAAAACAAAAAAAAAGGAAATAATAAGTAATAAGAAATTGGTGATGGGTAAGAATAAATTATTGATAATTTGATTTTATCCAGCGAATGTCACGTAATTTACCAGTGTGCTTTATTTTGAATAAACAATTAATCTTCTGTAGTATAATATAGTCCGTATTTATTGACTGCGTTCCAATACACCTTTCCTCGACCTCTGGTTCTAAGATTTATTTAAGCTATAATATTATAATTGAAACCTTTTAATTAGAGTCTGTGAAAATTAACGACTGTTTAATTCGGTAGTTAGCTGTGTGACGTAAATAAGCAAAGCAGCAATCGAAGCACGTCTCTTTCTTTTCTTCTTTTTTTTGGTATTTCATATTAGCATTTATGTTCGCAAGCGCCCACCTTGCATAACATGCTGCTGCACATGTCCCCCCGATCTCTGAAAAATGCCGAGCAGGGTCAGTTTATAGCGCGCATGCCGAGCTATTATGCGGCCCGATTACATATACCGTAATAGAGCTCGGTCCGAAATCTCGAAGCCAATATCCACCATCGGTATACATTCAAACACATCCGGCTGGCCAAAAATGTACTCTTTAGAGCGTGCCTCCTGCAAAAGGTGCTGATTTAAGAGCCAGCTGATTGAGATTTGATGGTCGCGGACAGATACACACGCGCGCTACTCCAAAAAGAAAAGCCAACAGCAGTTTATACATGCCGGCTCTTATTGCTCCCTGATTACTGTTAATAGATTACTCGATTCAGAATGTAGAATGCAATAATGAATGATAGTGTTTACTGAGAAAATCATAATTCGTAGACGATTCGATTTGCAATTCTTTTGTTTAAACATTTATAACCAAGAAAAATTGTTTATCGAAGTGTAGAAGCTTTTACAAAGCAAAATATAAGCTTTTCTTTGATCCTTTTAAATTGTTTATTGAAATTATGGCGCAAAGAGTGTTTTTGTGGGGATATGTAGTGAAAGAGGAAGAAGTAAGTGTAAGTAAAATTCTAATTATATATCGAGTTATATATTATTTATCGATGTAGGTTTCAAGTGACTCTGACACAGACTCTGAGGACGATGGGTTTGTGTCTGAAAATGAGGTCGAGGAAGAACTAGATGCCAGTGCATTTCCTTGTCACGGGATTCTCGGCTCTAGCGTCTATGTAAACGGTCGGTGCATAATATACAGTCAGCTTCTGACGGCCCCGGCTTACGTGAGAGTGCGCCCTTCTCCTCATGGGTTGACGGTAAGTAGTATCTTCTTGTGATCTTTCTTTGCTATTGGTTTTATTATTTGTTTATCCTTTTTTATATAGGTCAGCTATCGATATGCTGTAAGAGGGTAGCTTATCATTGGGGCTTGGGAGAGCTGCCACAAAGAGACATGGGATTCACCTGAGGCAGAAGAAGTATGCCCCCTATGCAACAAGCGTAGGGATTGTACACCTGGACTCCGTCGGTTGGCAGGACAAGAGGTAGGTCATTCTTATAATGTTTATACACCTTGATGTATTTTTATGTTGAATTTATTTTAAGGATATTTTTTTTCTTTTTAGGAGTGGGTTGAATCTGTCGACCGACTCCAATTTTTGTAATTCCTCCGCATTGGAATTTTATTATTTTTATATTATTTTTTGTTTATTACTTTTACGCGTTCTATTTTTATTTATTTATTTTTTGTTGGGAACGAGTGGCGGTCACCAGGAGCAGCGGTGCGACGACTTCGTCCTGTGGTCAGGCGAAAACCCTTGGTAAAGAAGCAGCCACCCACGAAACGCGGCGCTCAGCCCAATCCCAACTAGGAGCTACCCCAGGATGCAGAGGGGGCCGAGGGCAATCTACCCAGCCCCTATGACAGCGTGAGCCTCTACAGCAAGCTGCCACCCCTCATGGCCGCTACAGCGATGCACACACAGCAAACGAACGCTATCGATGCTCCGATATTATAAACCGCTTACTCTTCAGCATGTAAGAACAGTATCGATAAAAAATAAACCATACGTACACGGAAAAACTCTGGGACGTGAAGTAGTCTTTTGTCGCCGCACCGCAGCGCCAAACGGTGAATTAGCATCGCGACCTCGAAAAAAAACTCGCGGCGCGCTCGTCTTGGGCGCTGTACACGTTCAAAGCAGACGACTCTTTCGTTCTCGCACGTTTAAGGTTAGTGTTTTGGGTGCGTAGCACGCCCAAAGCAGAAACGCGGTAGTATTAAATTCATGGTGACGCTTTAACACCAAAGTTGGCGTTGAAGCTCACGGGTTTTTCCGTGTACTCGCACGCGCACGTACACACGCACACACTCATTCAGATGCATTTACATGGTCTCATGAGATGTCATCTCGAGATTTTTATACACGCATACCTTGTGTAACGATGAAAATGCAGCAAATGCCGCCTAGTCAGCAGCAACAGCAACAGCAGTTTTAGCAGTAGCAGCAGAGTCACCGCAGCAGTACTACTAGTATCTGACACCGCCGTCGCATCACTCGGGTCCGGACGTGACGCCCCAGCACCAGATGCAAGCGCCCGAGAGCTTCCCCACGCCTTCTCAAAGACGTTGCTACTGTGGCCTTCTGTGATGCACAGTCTACGTCTGAAATACACCGAAAGGTTGGTACTCCTATTGCTGCTATCTTTGCTTTCGCAGGAATGAAACTGATTCTAACGATGCTACCCTCTGCTTCTTTCCAGGTCCTGAACGAGGCAGTCGGTGCTCTCATGTGGCACACCATTATACTGACCAAGGAAAATCTTGAAAAGTTCAAGACCTTACGAATCATTGTGAGAATTAGTTGAGGAGTTGACAACATCGATGTCAAAGCCGCTGGTGAGCTTGGAAGCGCAGTGTGCAATGTGACTGGCTATAAAGTTGAATACCAGCGGTCGCAGCCGCCAAACAGCTGCCCCCGTACGAGGGCTGCATCAAGGCCCAGACGATGCAACAGTAACAGCATTATTATCATTATTAAAATTATTTCGTTATGATTATTATAAACATAATTACTAATACCATCGCTGCAAATCCTAATGAAATAAAAAAAAAAATAATAAATGAAAGTTGATGTCGCGAAAGTATGAGTGGAAGACAGATTGTGGGCCAATCAAGCGCCAAAAATTGTGCAATAAAGATATGTGTACACCATCGGCTGCTCTCTAGCGCGTTGCGTAAACGAGGGATGAATAAAAGGCGACGGATGATAATAGAGGCCTTTATCCCTTTTTTTAATAAGAATTCTCTTCTGTGATTTTCTGTGAAATCTTCGTAGTATAAAAGGACAACGTTTGATTTTTATACGTAGCAATATTCATTTTTATGCTTTATGATATAAACAGTTGACATTTGTTTATGTCGGTCAGTTTGGTTGTAAACGTCAAATCTATCGAATCGTATAGAAATGTTCCGTTTTGTAACAAATTAACCGGAAGTGTATTTAAATTAAACGATATAGTTTAGTGACAGTGCAGTGCAGTGAATTGAAATTTTTTCTTCGTCATCACTTTTTATTTGTCCTGAAGAAGAACCAGATAAAGGATTGTTTAATGATAATAACTGTTAACCACGGCGTTTTTTTTATTTCTTGCTGCTGCTGTTGTTACAGTTTGTAACTTATAAAGGAGCTTTTTGGAGAGCATTTTCTATCCATTAAGGTAATACATCAACTATTTATCGAGTGAATTCTATGGTTTGTTAGGTTGTTCCTTTATATAGAGGTTAAATGAGAGTGCGCGTATTATTAAGTACGTCTCTTTCTTTCATTCTATGGAACATATCATTACATATAAAACATTTCTCCTGCTAGCATCTAACAATTATTTAAAAAAAAAAAAAATAAAAATTTTAAAAGATACAAAACTTTAGAAAGTTAATAACTGACAAAATAAAAGTCGTCTTGACTATTTTCTTCTCTACTTTTGTTTTCTTGATACCTACTGCCTCGATGAATTCTTTAACTTTGCGGGTCCAGTTGCTTTGGTCAGTGCAGCCGCCACCATACCTATATTGCCTGAATCTTCTTTTTCTCGATGTTTTCTTTTATAAATTGATGTCTAACATCAATATGTTTGGTCCTTGCACTGAATCGCGAATTCTTTGAGAGATCAATAGCTCCCTTGTTATCACAAAAAATGACTAGCGGTTCATCAGGCTTCATGATCAATAATTCAATGGCGAGTCTCCTGAGCCATAAAGCTTCCTTAGTAGTCGACGATAATGCTAGGCCTCGGTGCTTGAGAAAGCCACTGTTGATTGGCTCCACCGTGCATTGTGAATACATACCCTGAGATTGACAGTCCATATCCAGGGTCTGCAGCATGGCTGGTATCACAATCGCCAGTAAGTTGGCAATCACCATCTCGTGTGTACCTTAATCTTAAATTCTTGGTTCCCTGAACATATCTGAGGACTCTCTTGTCTGCTCCAGTGTGACTCGTTAAAGTTTTGATTGAACTGACTAACCATACTAACCAACTGACTAACCATGCCTAGTTGTCTGCACCAAGTAGAGCAATGATTCAACTGCAGCTTGATATGGTATAGAAGCTGGGTTGAAGTTGGTCTGTGACGTCGGACTTCCACTGGGACTGCTTTTAAGTTCCAAGGGTGAGCTGATACTCCTGCACTTTGCCATCCCAAATCTTGTCAGAAGTGAAGTGATGAAGTCTCTTTGCTCCAGCTCAATGACTCCCTCTGTCACGGTGTACATTGATACCTAAGCACCTACCTAAACCCACTTGAAGTGGCTCCAAGTCCTTTACTACGCAGATTTTAGAGAGTGTTAGAGAGCATAGTTTTAGAGAGTAGTTAGAGAATAGGTAAAGAGTACATAGTTAGAGAGCTTTGTTAAGGAGGCAGACTTGATCTTCATGGTACTTGACAATAAACCTCGGTGGCTGCTGTAGATAAACAGTGTCCGCCATCTCACCATGCAAAAAGGCTATTTCTACATCTAGACGATAGATGTCTAGGTTCTTCCTTGCTGCATAAGAAAATAATAGTCTTAAGGATGTGAAACGTACCACAGGTGAGTAGGTCTCATTATAAGTAACTACTTTTTGCTGCGAGAAACCTCTGATAACCAGTCTGGGCTTGTACCGCGTGGATCCATTGGCTAACCTCTTCTTCTTGTAGATTCATCTACTTCCCACTACGGTGCAATAATTGCCAGGTGCCATTCTTGATTATGGCTGCATACTCATCCTGCATGGCTTGTTTCCACTGTACAGACTCCGGGCAAGATACGGCTTCTGAATAATCCTTGGGCTTATCCATATCGGTTATTGTTGAGTATGTGACAAAGTCATCAAGATGTCTTGGTGTCTTCTTCTTTCGATGAGACTTTCGTGCAGGTGCTTTTACAGCCTCCTCTTCTGAGCTATCGCACACATCTTGTTGTTCTTTGTTGGACAGTGATCTCGTCATAGGTCGAAGTGGCTTGGCGGAGAACTTCTTAATATCCAGTCTTGGTCCTGCAGACTCTTGAATAGATCGATTACTAGTGTCGCTTGAATTCTCTTCCTCTATATCCATTTTTACAGGTAAGTCTTCTTTAAGAATTTTATTTACAGGTTCTCCTTGATTCCCATCTTTAATCACAGTTAGCTTTCGCCTTTTTTACAGGTACATCTGGTTATAGTAAATCTTCCAACACAGGTAAGTTTTTCCTTAAAATACTGTTTTCAGCCTTGTCTTCTGCTGCATCTGATTCATCTTCACGGTTATCATTCACGACTTCCTGGTAGTCTAAAGGTAATAATACTGAGTTACGTGATAAGATTGTTGGTTGATCTTCTTCAAAAAATTCAACATTGCTGGCTGTGAAAATTCTCGGCTCATCACGGCTTCATAATCGATAACCTCTCTGGTTTTCACAATAGCCTAGCATGACACCTGGCTTGGACGTAGGCTCAATCTTCTTCCTTATTTGACCAGGTATATATGCTCTAGCTCGACTGCCAAATACTCTGAGCGACGTCAAATCCGGTTTCTCACTTGACCAAATCTCTTCTGGCGTAATTCCACCTAGACATTTCCTTGGACTCCTGTTAGAGACGTAGCATGCATTTCATACAGCCTCAGCCCAGAACCTATTGGGGAGTTTCAACTCGGCCAACATGCATCTGGTCTTTTCTAGCAGGGTTCTATTGGTAATTATAGTCTCTCGAACTGATGTTAGAGACTTGTAGATCTCGAAGAACTAGTTGGCAATAAACAAAAACACTCTCAACCGTTAACTTGAATTAATGTGCCGTAAGAAAAGGCTTTGATATTTATTGAAAGATAGAGTGCATTTACAAGTATTTAAAACTACGGAAAATAAATGAAGGCTACAGTATTAAAGTACCGACGCGTGAACAACGATATTGTTACGGACGACACTGTGAGGCGAGTACGTGCGCTCACAGTGTTTCGGCAATACGTACTGAACTACACAAATCAACGAAAGCGGCTGAAGACCGCTCGCGAAACAGGCGGAGAGAGACAGAGTAGGACCGAGCAAGCGCGCGTTGCCATGGCAACCTCATTGTGCCGTGCGGGCTAGCGAAAACCGTCGAATTTGAAATTAAGATGACAAGCTTCTCGAACCTTCTCGCTCTCTCTCTTCGCATATTAAACTAATTTTCGAACAATTGGCTCTTCCCGCCCTTCCATTTTGTTGTGGATGATACGCCATGAATGTCTCGTGTTTGACTTCCATTTGATCCAGAGATGACTTCAGTTTGGTGTTCAGGTACTCTCGTCCGTTGTCCGTTCTCAGAACTTTGAGTTTATGACCTGTCTGCTTTTCTGCAAACAAAATAAATTTTAGCACAATGTCTGGAACCTCATCCTTGTGCTTGATGAAATAAACAAACAACTTTTCTTGATGAGTGATCATCCAGAAAAGTCACAAAATACTTGTACTTGCTGAGAGACAAATCTTCTACTTGGCATACATCACTGTGTACCAACTGAAGTATCTTGGAAGCTCTGTTATCAATGGCTTTGAAAGGCTTGTTTCTGAGCTTACCAGCTACACAGATCTCACACTTATACAATTCTTTTTTATCAAAATTAACTCCAACCGCTTCTCTACGCAGTTGTTTCAAGTAGTTTGCATTGAGGTGTCCCATTCTGCGATGCCACAGGGCTATGCTGGTATTCTGTGTGGTCTTCAATGCAACTGGTTTGCTGACTTCGTTGGCTGGAGGAAAATCAGATTGTAGGTTCAACTTGTAGATGTTGTTAAAACTCAAGCCAGGGTGGCCAGATTTCATAAACCCTGTGTCGCCACCTATTGGCTGTGAAATCGCAACAAGTCGCCGCCTATTGGTAGCAAAATCGCCGTGCAAATCCCCTCTGGTATAGCTTTTCTAACTTCTATAAAATGGCGCAAAATTTAAAAATGCATAAAAAGAATAACACGCGCAGAGCTCGCTTAAATGTACTTAGTGAATTTTAAATAATATAATAAAAGAAAAAAAAACAATTTTTATTATAAATGTCTTTATTAGTGAATATTACAAATATTTTATAATTTATATTTTAATCTCTGTCAGTATCACTAATAAAAAGAATCACATATAGAAACACAAGGAAAATCTATATCTATATCATTAAGTAATCTTTGTACTTCAATATCATCTGTATCTTCTGACTCATTCTTTTGCTGATCAGAGTACATTGTTTGGGAATTAAAATCCCTTAAAATTTCAGCAGAAAGAACAAATTTTATTCGCATAAAAATGCATTTTAATTCGAAGTATAGCATTTAACAATGTTATCATCATTTTATTACGAAATTTAGTTCTTACGCTATTCATATATTACACTAAATACCATTTCAACAATTGCATTCGTTGACGGTAAACTTAAAATAGTTAGACCATACAATGCTATTTCGCGGAAAATATTTTTCCCACCTGCGTTTTTAAACTCGTAAACTTTTGGCCAAAATTGATATGCATCAGCAACTTGCGTCTGCTCAAGGATTTCTGACCAATTTATCACTTGTAGTTTGTTTTACTCGTTCTCCAGTAAACTTAATTCTTTTTTATTTGCAAATACATCTAAAAATGGTAAATTTTCGATTTTTGCTCGCGTCGGACTTAAACATACACTAGGCGAAATCATTTTTATTCTTTGAAAATGGTTAAGGTTTTCAGGTAACCTTTTAGTCAATTGTAAACATAGTTTTTTAATGTAGCTAAATGCCCTACAGTCGATATCATTTTTCATCTCGTCATTTACTAAATCTTTATTTTCTAATAATGATAATTTATATTCAATTCCAAAGTCGGCTTCATTTACATGCATATAAGCTTCATCCTTTTCTAGAGCTTCAACGATTTGGTCAAAATTTGAAATAAAACTAGGTTTTAATATTTTTTTTTCTAAAAATGTTATAAGATTCGCTAAGTCATCATAAGCACAGCTCATGTTAACATTTTCGCTCTGAAACGCCATATTTACATCGTTTAGTTCAAATAATATTGGCTTAACAATTCTTAAATATAAGTAATTGGAAATATCATTAAGCATAATATTTAACTGCCTTGCAGTATAGCACTTTTCCGTTTTTACAATCGTAGCAAAAAAGCTTTTTAATTCAAAATAATGTTCTAATATTACTCTGACTACGTTATAACGAGCAAGCCATCGCGTATCTGCGAGTTTAATAAATTCATGAAAAGTCTTCGGCAAATCATCGCAGTTCTCAGATATTATATTAATAACATCCCACAGAGCTTTATACTCTGCTTTTCTTTTAGGACTATTGGAAAACCAATTATAAATTTCTCTCAGCAAAAATTCTACAGATGCAGGAAACTCGTCCGCTGCACTTGACGCTGCCAAATTAAGGGCATGGCACACGCATTTTACTAATTGTAACTTAGGAGCATCTTTCTTAAAAAGAGTGTATAATGAATGTTTTTTTCCGCATAGGTTTGATCCTCCATCTGTACCTAATCCTATTAAGTTAGTAATGGGCAAATGTATGTCATTTAAAAATTGTGTGACTAATGAGCACAGCGTATTAGCATCTGCTTTTTGAACTTCAATTAGTCCTAAATAATCTGTAATAACTCTACTTTGAGTAGTACTGAAGTACTTTATACATAGACATAAATACTTATTTTTAAAACTCGTGGATTCATCTACAATTATAAAGTATGGCATGTTTCCGACATCATTCACCAACTCTTTCAGCATATTCGGAGCAATCACGTACTTAATTAGATTTGTACATTTTGTACGATGCAATCTGAGATCAGGCATGCTTATGCTCTTTAATACTTCACATAAATGATCCGAAGATCGTATATTACTGTGGCATGCTAAAAATACAGATAATTTCAGATCACGTATTTTGTTATCATCCTTTGATGAATTACTAGTACACATATCAGAGATTCTTCTTTGTTTCACATGCGTGGATTCCATGTTTTGCACATGAATGACCATTGTAACGTGTTTTTGCAAGTCTTTTTGGCGTGCTCGGTAGTTCTTATTACATACATTGCAATGTGCTTGCTTTGCAAAGTCTTTACTCTTAGTCAGCCAACCTAAAATATATATAACGTATTATACAATAATCCAATATTTTAAACTTAGAAAATATTGAAGATGATAGCAAAAAGATTTAAAATAGACAAAAATTCTTACCCTTAGCCCATGATTCTTTCTCCCAATCTGGGTTATAATTGTAATTTCATTTTTTCATGCGTGCGGTTTCCTTAGATATAGATGACATTTTGTGATAAACCTCACTCTCGAATTCGGACGGCCCTATATAATGCAAAAAAGTAGCATTAATTAAAATTTATAATAGTATAGCGATCGCGATAACTGTAAACAGCGAGATTGGTTAAATGCGGCGCGCAACGCAACTTCCAAAAATTACATGTAAACAAATACAATAGCTAAATTTAAAGGCAGAAAGACGAAACACAGGTAGAAGAACAATCATACAATCATACTTACTTTATTACTTATTTGAAATAGAAATTTTCCTCGTCAGTTGTCAGTATCGCTATCACTGCTTCCTATTAAAACCGTATCCGCTAAGCTGTCGTCGGAAACATCAAATTCTAAAATATAATCAAAGATATTGCGCAAAAGGCTCTTGATTAATAAAAAGTTTTCAGTTAACTTGATTTGAACGTCGTTTAATGTTTTCGATTGAATATTCTCTGCTTCTCTGCTTTTACACCAAAGCAGGATCTGATCTACAGATCTCCTGTTCTCTTGAACTATTCTTTCAAAATCACGTAATTCTCGCAATCAAGTATTCTTGCTGCTACTTCCAAAAGTTTCCACTAAATTATTCTTTAAACGTACTAATGCAGATTTCTGGACTTCTAAACAGGGTAATAAATCCACTATGAGCTTATTTGTAGTATTGTAACTGTTACGATTGTTAGACATCGAGATAGCGATGAACACAAATAGACAAAGATCCGCTCGCGTTTTGCACCTTCAATTGTCTGTTCAACTGTCGGCTATCGGGCTAAGTATTGTAAAGCTGTAGAGGACAAAGAGATGTCTATTAGCTTGCCGGCTCTTGACTCACGACTCAAGTCTCACGAGTTACGACCTATACGGTAAAGGGTAGGTCATGGCTTGTTTTGTTAAGTTGACGCCTGACGACTGCGGCGGACTGCGGACTGCCCAGTGTGCATTGGGCAGTGTTTCGTGGCATCGCCGTTGTGGCGAACACGTTACAGTCAAAATCTAGTATAGAAGTAGGACGAACATATCGCCTAAAAATCGCACCATTCATAAGAAAATCGCCCAACATTTCGCAAATCGCCAATCTGAGAAAGTTTTCGCCCCACCAGCTGATAAATCGCACATTTGGGCGAAAAATCGCCCAATCTGGCCACCCTGACTCAAGCTGCCTTCCAGGACCACTGAACCTCTGCTATCCAACACTTGACACTTTCTACCTCAAGAGGTCACTTCGCCACCTTGTCTGGTTATGACACATACAGAAACAAGATTAGTAGTTAGGTCAGGTATGTGGAGAACATTTTGGAGCAAGATTTTCTTGCGTTCCACAGATCCACTGTTCTGTATACAGATGTCTCCTTGCACTATCCCTGGTATCTTCGCCTTATTGGCTGCTGTGACAGTTGTGATCTTCAGTGTACGAAAGTTAGTGAGATGATCTCCCTGACAACACATGTGTATCGAGGCACCAGAGTCCAGGATCCACTCCTGTTTATTCGTTGCGCTCAGCCGTTCCCGTCTGCTCTTGGCGCTGGAGTTTCGCAGTCGACTGAGACTCTGCGGAGTCCCACTGTGTGAGTAGATCTCGCAGACTGCGAGAAGAAAAGCGCACACACAGGGTCCTCGTCGTCGATCTCACCGTCTGCTGCTGTCGCGCACGCGTTTGCATCACTGCGTTTCGGAGCGGTGCACTTATTTGCGTAGTGTCCAAACTTGTTGCAGTTAAAAAATCAGATGCCAGGATTCCGTCGCGATCCTTGCGCTTTCTTATTGCTGCTGCCGCGCCCTCTATGCGTTCCGTTGCCTGACTGATTCCGAGCCGGGTGCGCCCGTACGTGGAGTCCGCGCGATTCAAATTCGGCTCCGCTTGTAATGGTTTCACTCTTTTCTAACAATTTGTTTTTAACAAAGTCAGCAATTATATCTATAACTGAGTTGCTGAGTGCCATGATCATGGGCTTATAGGACGGTGGTAATCCAGCAAGTAAGAGAGCTCCCACCAAGTCGTCCGGCAACGTTGTGCCGATTGTTGTAAGCTTCTTTGTTGCTGAGATAATGCGGAAGACGTAGTCCTCCATGGAACGGCAATTTTAAAATCTTGTTGTCGCCGCCTCCTACGGTAAATTCACTTTGCGCGCCAATCCCTTGTCGTCATACGTTTTGGCTAATTCTTCCCATGCCGCTTTTGGTATTAGCGCATTCTCGATGCATGAATATACTGCAGGTTCAACCGCCAGTACCATTTGTCCTCAGGCTTTGGCTAACTTTTTGGGATCCACACTGATTGTTCCGCCTTGTGGCGCTTGCACTGTGTCCCACAGGTCCTCGATTTCCAAGTATGCGCGCATGGCTGCAGCCCACGCGCAATAATTCTCCCTTCCGACTAACTTATCCAGTAGTTGGAAGGCTGATATTTTGCGGCTGCGGTTCGCTAATCTTCAAAGAAAAACTGCTTTCTCACTTTAAATTTATAGCTACCAGTGATGGATGCCTAGAGGCGTGTGGCGTCTCCGATGACTTGCAAATTTCGGGAACAGATAACTTGTTCAGTTTTCCACTGATGACTGTTCTGGGCCCATAACCTAATGTTATAGGAAAGCTCTCTAGTTTATAGACAGTGGAATCGATAAGTTAAGATGAGACACTATGGTTTAAATGAACACTTGTAGCTTTATTGAGAGATGGCGAAGCTAAGACGTCGATCGTTCGACGGTTGCGACGAGACGGAAGTACAAATTGATATGCAAATTAGACGTACGCGCTAGTTATACTACATTGCTCAAACGAAACACTAATATGATAGAAATGCGCAAAGATTTAAAAGACTAAATTATTAATCGACCATTATATATAATTCATATCACAATGAAAGCTGCAGAGCGCACTACCTCAATCGCGTTTTTGTCGACCGCATGTACCTGGACAGTAAACTTAACTGAGTTGAACATTTTTGCACCAAGAAATACGGTGCGCACTGCCTGGATTCGTTATTGATCACCCTAGACCGCATTCAACGCCGATATTGACAAGCGGATTAAAAAATCTACGGCGCGCAATATATTTCGACAGCCTCGTCATCGAAGAACCACACATTTACTCTGCGCAGCTTATAGAAATCTGTGGGAAAGCGATAGGTACCCAACTGTATTACACATAATAGCTTGTGCGGCCAACTTCACGGTGCTACCACTTTTGGGCTAGAAAGCCAACTTCACGGTCCTAACACACTGAAGAAAAAAGTAGAGATACTGTTTTGAGCGTTCGTGATATATAAACTAGTTTATTATGAAACGAAACGGCTTTTTCACAAATATTTTTGTTGGAAATCTTAGTTTAGCTCAGAAAACATACTGATAAGCCAAGAAAATCACGAACAGTAACGATAAGCATTTTTTTCTGTATCATGAAAAATCCGAACACTAATATGGAAGTAAATAGTGTCACGGGCGCCGCGGCTACGTCTGCTTCTCAAACTCGCCTTCGTGGTGCTACCGCGCCACATGATGAAATAAAATACACATATCCCTGTTAGAAACTTTCGCGAACCATTTGCCAATGGCTGGCCAATTTTATTAAGTTTGGCCAACAGTTCCAGCTAGTCTGGGGGCCCACAATACTTCCCGTAGCAAATATAAGGTCCAGTCTAACACCAAAACTTTTATTACGTATTTTTGTCCCCTGAATCCGAATCGCGAGGGTGGATTGCTGGAAAATGCGTCTAACAATAGTGTCACGTTTGGATACACGTCACGCGTGTCTAATTACTATAAAAGAGCGAGTAGAAAAGTGCAATGCGGTGGCGGCCGTGGCGCGATGACAGAACGTCTGCCTTGCTAGCCAGAGGATCTCGGTTCAAGCCCGGGGTCCGTCACTTTTTCGTTGCAACATTAAATTCTTTATAAATATTGTTACGAGTGAAGAGTGCAACGAAAAAGTGACGGACCCCGGGCTTGATCCGAGATCCTCTGGCTTGCAAGGCAGACGTTCTGTCGTCGCGTCACGGCCGCCACCGCATTACACTCTTCTACTCGTCTTCTTATAGTAATTAGAAACCCGTGACGTGTGTACACACGTGACACGTCCACGGCCCAAAGTCGTCGACGCCCTCGTCGATTGCAGTCACCGCACAGATGAGAGGCCGTTACGCGTGTTCCATTGTGTGGACTCAGAGCCTTTGGGGCATGATCTGTGGGGTATTCATTAATAATTTGGTCAAACTGACTGATAAAGAGAAATGGCATAGGGCACTTGGACATGTAAATTTTCAATATTTATCAAAATTAGTACATAACAAATTAGTTGAAGGCCTGCCGGAAAAGATTGAAAGTACTGAAATGAAATGTGCAAATTGCATTGAAAGCAAAATGGCCAATGTACCGTTTCAAAATAATAGAACCAAAACTACTGATTTCTTAGAACTCATTCATACTGATTTGAACGGCACACACAACACAACTGGTTATGGTGGAAAAAATATTTTGTAGCATTTGTTGATGATTACAGTAAATGTACTAGAATCTTTTGCATTAAAAATAAATCAGAAACTTCCAGTTATCTGAAAGAATTCGTGAATTTAGTAGAAAATAAATTCAATAAAATGGTAAAAAGGTTGCAATGTGATAACGGTAAAGAATATTTAAACCGTGAGATTTATGATTTTGTAAAGTCTAAGGGAATAGAACTAGTAACATGTCCACCGTAAGTTCAACTGTAAAATCCAAGTTCAAAGTAATAATCGCCAAGTTCAGTTGTAAAACTCAAGTTCACTTGTAATGTATCGAATTATAATGTAAAAATATCACAAATGTAAAATTCAGGAGGCGTGTTGTAATATGTAAATTTGTACAGTCGTAATACATAAAAGAGGTACTCATCGCGCCATCTACTGGTTGACGACCATTTCGTGCAACGAGACAAGCTCGAGCAAACGCGAGCATAGTGTGCATGCCTCGCGTATATACTCTAAGCGCATACTATACTGTATACTCGGCTCCGTGGAGTCAGACTATGCGATACTGTACTATATTCTTTCTCTTGCCTGTTAGACTCCGAGCTGAACGGATGTACTGCCGTATTATTAACCTCGCAGTGTCTTTATTTACCCACCACTCCAACAGTGCCTACTGTCATCCCTGCGAGCCAGGCCGCCGTTGCTAGTATTGTCGACGGTGTCAATGGTCTGCCCCTGGTTGGGGTGCGTGTCTCTGCGTCGCTGCCAGTTCCCCATAGCATGGTATCACTTCAGGAGAACCTAGCTACCCTCATCAATTCTACGACTGTTAGTCTGCGTGGATCAATTACGGCGCTGAAGAAAGAGATCAACTCACTGTTGACTATGTTTCGAAGCGGGAATCTCTCGAATTGATCGAGGTCGATTATCGCGGCCACGTGTAAAACGCCGAGAGACTCGTGTGCGGACGGTGGAAAAATGGAGAGTAAAGAATAGAACAAAGTTCGTATAATGAACAAATTGAGCTTTATTGCTCGTCTCGTGTGAATACACGTGTTGGGGTGACTGCCCTAACAACAATTAAATCAAATACAAAGTTGAAAACTACGTGTGTGTGTGTGTGTGTGTGTGTGTGTGTATGGATAACGCGTTCGCGACTGAGAGCTTGATTCTTGGAAGAGAGCAGCCGGAACAGAGAGCGAGCGCCGGTGCGCACTCTGGTTTTGTTAACCTTGATGGTGATAGTGGGGGTGCCACTATGTAGCGATATGTCTCGCGTATGATCTCCGGGTGACCCGACGGTCACTCTCGAAGAACATGCGCGAGACTATTTGCAAGCGCGCGTAAGTTCAAATGACCCGAACAACTAGCCACAATTCTGACATCAAGGTTCTGAAGGACAGCGTAAATTCCTTCGATGCCAGACTAGTCAGTGTCGAGAATAAGCTATGAAACGAAATTATTATGAAACAATAATAAGCGCGTGACACATCAACTCAGCCGTGGGTTTCCTCTCGACACGGTGGCCTGGCCTGCCCGGTGACGCTGGCTCCTCTAGTGAGGTTCAGGTCCAAATATACCATTCTTTTAACATTCTTCTCTACGAGGTGCCTGACGACTGTGCTGGTGGTGACATCGGTGTGGTGAAGGAGCTTCTTAAGAATATTCCAAACTTGGACCTCGCCAAGATTATCGTGCGGAGATTTTTTAGGCCTACCGTCTGCAGCTCTATCCCTCCTGTCATCGTTCGATTAAGCACAAGTTCCGAGGTCATCAGGGTCATAACCTATAGAAGTAGGCTGCCTCGGGGGATTTCGGCGGCTGCTGACCTCACGCCATCTCAGAGGGCTCTTCGTAGGCAGCTGTTGGAGGCCGCCTATAAGCATAACGCTGAGCATCCCGACAGGCCTAAAGAGGTCAAATTTGTGCGTGGTCGTATGACGCTTGTGGATGCAAGAAAGCGTCAGCGGTTTTATCTCGAAAGTGGATGTCAACAGCGAGAACGATGTTAAGTTCTTCGACCTCACATTTATAGTGTGGTTTCGAGGTGCCATGGGTTGATCGGATTTAAGTTTAATTTCAGTTACTGCTTCTGATAAAGCAACGTATTCGGCAAATGTTGACGCTTTTGTAACAGACTTTTGTTTTCTTGACCTCCAATACACAACGTTACCGAATAATCGTATCACAAAGCCGGTTGTTGACTTTCTATCATTATTATCGCCTGCCCAATCGGCATCTACGTAACAATCAAGTATATCACAAACTTTATTTCCATTATAAGATAAACTTAAATCTCGAGACACATGTAAATATTTTAAAATTCTCAAAGCATATTTAAAATGCGTATTATTATAGCAGTTTTGAAATCTACTCAAGTAATTTACTGCAAAACTTATATCTGGCCTTGTAGCCGAACTTATATATAACAAAGCACCAATCAAATTTCTATATTTGATATCATCTTCTATCTTTCACAATCATCGGATTTCTCGAGTTTTAAGTTTACTTCTATTGGTGTTTTATACGCTTTACAATTTTCTACACCATATTTTTCAGCCAATGAAATAATACAATCTTTTTGCGATAATTTCATTTCCTTACATAACACATCGTATTTTACGGTAATCCCTAAATATTCTCGTATTTTTCCGAGATTTTTCATTTTAAATCGTTCAGACAGCATTTTCTTTACTTTTTCTATTATTTCTTTATTTTTACTGCAAATTAATAAGTCATCGACATATAAAAGCAAATAAACAGTATCTTCTTTTAATTTTAATGTATACAAGCAATAATCAATATTACTTCTAATAAATCCTAATTTTATTAGAAATTTATCTAGACATTCATACCAAGCCCTGGGACTTTCTTTTAAGCCATATAATGCTTTTATTAATTTACACACTCTATCAGTTCCGTCTTCATATCCTTTAGGTTGATTAACATATACTTCAGACGTTACTTTTCCATTTAAAAATGCTGTCTCAACGTCCATTTGTTCTATATGCAAACCCATTTTACTTAAATATTCCTTTCCATTATCACATCTTAAATATTTTACTTTTTTTCCTGTTAAATTCTCACATTCATTTACATAATATTTAATGTACTCACACACTTCTGCTTTAGATTTTATTGGGTATACTCTCGCAATCTTACTGTAATCGTCTATAAATGTAATAAAATATTTTTCTCCTCTAAAGCCCGTATTTTGAAAAGGCCCACAAACATCTGTATGTACAATCTCTAATAAATCTTTCGCTCGATATCTATTATTTTTAAACCGTACATTGTGCATTTTATTTTCTATACACGTTTTACATTTCAAAAATTCACCTTTTAATTCATTCGGTATTCCGTTTAATAATTGCTTATTACACATGGTATTCAAATATTTAAAGTTCACATGACCTAATAATCTATGCCATTTTTCTTTTAAGTTCATATTACTAATCTTTTTATTTGAATAATTTACTATCAAATTATTTTTTTTTAATTTTACTCTTCATGTGATATAGTCCGTTTTTCTTTTCTGCGACTGCCATTAAATTTTCATTTTTTATCAAATATTTTTGCTAAATTTTTCTCCGAAACAATTCTACAATTATCAGTAATTTTGCTAAAACTAATTAAATTCAAATTCATATCTTTAACGTACAAAACGTCTTTCATATTAATTTCAAATTGCTTTCCAAAGGCATCAAAATAACTTACAATATTTCCTATCTTTGTCGCTTTTACCGTTTTATTATCACCTAAATATACATTTACCGGACTTTTCAATATTTCAAAACTCTCGAAGTAACTATCATTATTTACAATGTGGTCTGTACTACCACTATCTAAAATCCAATCGATTTCGCTACACTGTTTATCTTTTACCTTACTATTATACGCAGTAGCTGTATTCCGCTCGACCTTGGCTATCCATGCACCTGTGTTATCGTCTCTGCTTGACGCGTTCCAGCGACTTGTGTTTTGATTGTTGCTTGCTTCTGCCTGGGAGTGATGTGCGCCTCTATAAGCACCTCTTCCCCTTGCTCCTCTATGACTACCTCTTCCTCTTGAACCTCTGTAGCCTCTTGTTGACCTCCAAGTCCAACTACTATTTGAAATTTGTCCTTCTGTTTGTTCTTGACTTTTACAGTCCTTCATCATATGTCCAAAATCTCCACATTTATGACATTGTCTTTGATTTTTATTCACTGCGAATACACTCGAATTTCTAATGGTTGTTTCGCCTTTATTACTTTTCAGTTCAGCCATTTTAATTTTATTCTTCACATATTCTGCCGTTTGATCTTCATCTTTCAAAGTATCTATTAAGTCGCCTATATAGCTATACGACTCCGGCAATGAATTTAAGAAATAATTCAATTTTTCTTTTTCTGTTAAAGTACCACCAGCACTTTTCAAATCATTAACACATTTTTCAAAATCCAAGAAAAACGTTGCTGTATCACTATAATTTTTCAATCTTAATTTTTCCAGTTTATTTCGGCACACTATTTGCATTGCCGTAGATTCTCTTAAATACATCTGATCAAATTTCTTCATAATTCCATAAGCCGTTGTCTCATTACAAATAAACTCCATTTGTCTATCCTAAATAGAGCTGTATATATAGTTAATTGCTTTCAAATCAGCTTCATCCCATGACTCTTTATCACTTACTGTTTTTTTTCTTTTAATATTTTCTTCACATTTTTTCATTTTCAAATACATTGTAATTCTTATTTTCCACATCTGGTAATTCTCTCCATCAAATACTGGTATTTTAAAATCACCGTAATTCGTCATTTTTGTATTTTCTTGATGTTCACTAGTCTAGATATTTTTTTAATATAATCACTTCTTTTGATACTTTTATTACTTATTACAATTTCATCAACCACGCTCTGCTACCATGATAAGGTGGTGGAAAATAAATACACTATTAAGTATCTATTAAGTGTAATTTATTATAATAAAACGTAAGACTAGATAATAATTATATTAAGCGTGATGCTACTACCGAGGACTCTATATAGTCTCTAACAACTCTCTTTCAAGCGAGCGCCCTGGAACTAGAGTTCCCTTTCCACTCTCTCTCACTCATACATCACGCGCTCACACGAACACCGCTGACTCGTGCATTAGCACAAATGTACTTATACTTAACAGTAATATTCTATGTGTTTTGGCTAAGTTCATTGCGCAGCTTTCAAACCCCCTATGGTTCTTAAGATATCAAGGTTTCAATATTTTTTTTCAAAATTGTTTGATTACTTATATCTCTAAAACAATGTAGTCAAATGCTTCAAAATTTTACTTGGTGATTTATTATAAAAAAAAGCTATCTGCTGCTAAAATTTTAAACGATTTCGTCAAGCGGTTCTCAAGTAAAGAACTAAAATGTAAAAACCGATTTTTCTCAAAACTTTTGCTTCCTCTTATAGGGTTGTCGTTGCACGTCGTTAAAGTCCCTATGAATTCGTGTCATACTGATATATATATATATATATATATATATATATATATATATATATATATATATTCTGTGAAAAAATTGACGGCAGCGTTCGCATTCTATAATAAAAAAAATAAAAACGGAGGGGGGTGTGCAAACTTTTGGACAATGAACCATCCAAAACTTATATATTAAATTATGTATCAAAAACCGACTCATACATTAGCAGGCAGATCATACTGTATATTAAATCAATATTTTATTTATTAGACCTATAAATCTAGTTGGACTGTTACAATGCCGCTACCCTAAGCGGGTCTTGGGCGTTGTCGTCCAGATCGGACGGGTGAGTGCCTATCACCACTACACAGCGCGTCCTTAGGTTGCGGATAGAGGAACAGCCCCTGAGAAAGAGGTTAGCTGCGAATAAACTGTATAAGCAGCCGCGGACAGCCGATAGGAACAGGCGTGGGTGTGATGAGCCCACACTGTCGAACGCATTCATCTAGAAACACTACGCAAGCACCACAACAACAAAAACACTTCACATTATCTCTTATCTCTCAATCTATCTCTTTCATCACACATTACAAAAATGGGCAAAAATCCTGCTGCCGAGGAGGATGCGGGAGCGATGACAACTGCCCCGAAAGGGGATGTGTAGAATAATTCGTCACCTGGTCTTACGCGGTAACGATGCCAGCGAAGGCGCGCTGCCTTGCAGGGGGGCGTTAGGATGCGAGAATGAAATCGTAGTGTGTCTGACGACAAGTTGACACTGTCCTTGTCAAAGTCGGAAAGCTCTCATACTTAGTTCTAGAGAGGTACGGGGGTTATCACCTCTAGAACGGTGGACTCACCTGCGATCGGAACAGGATCCGAAGCGCGCGGGTTTAACATAATATCATGGCTCAAAAAAATCAAATCCGAACCAAAAGGGACTTAAGGGTCGGAACTTGGAATGTTCGCAGTCTATACAGAGCAGGTGCGTTTAAAGAACTCGTAAAGGAAGCTAGGTACAATCTGATTGGTACAATCTAGATTTGGTAGCAATACAGGAATCGCGGTGGCCAGATGGCGGAGTACTAGCATCGGGTAACTTCACGTACCTGTATGGGGCCGGGAGTGGGGGATCTCTAGGCACCGGATTTCTCGTAAGCAAAAGCATCATACATTCGGTTAAAAGTTTCAAATCCGTCAATGATAGGCTCTCGTACATCATTATCGAAGGTGAATGGTATAGATATGTATTTATTAATGTACACTGTCCTACGGAGGACAAAGAAGAAGAAGCTAAGGATCTCTATTACGAAACTTTAGAGCAGGTAATCGACCAGTTCGCGTCTTACGACACAAGAATAGTATTAGGCGATTTCAATGCTAAAATAGGTAGGGAGGAAATGTTTAGGCCTACTATAGGTAAGGAAAGCCTGCACGAAGCCAGCAATGATAACGGTATTAGGGTCATAAATTTCGCGGCGGCAAAAGATCTTATAATCAAAACTACGTGTTTTCAGCACAAGGACATAGACAAGGCAACGTGGACATCACCGGACGGGGCCACACAGAACCAAATTGATCATTTCCTCATTGAAAAAAGACGTCATACTAATGTTCTTGACGTAAGGGCTTACAGAGGGGCAGATAGCGACTCGGACCACTTCCTAGTAGTAGCCAAATTAAGAGCTAGACTAGTAGCGAATCAAAATAGTAAGCGAGCAAACAAGATAGAAAGCTTCGATATTGAGAAGCTACGAGATAGAAAGAGCGAATTAGGTACCAGATAGAAATTAATAACAGGTTTCAGGCACTTGAAGAAGCAAACACATCGCCGGAGGGGAATTACGAACCGAATAGCTTATGGGGGGACATCGAAAAAACGGTAAAAGAGGCCGCGAACAAAGTACTGGTTAAAAATAAAAAGCCAAAGAGCAAACCATGGTTTGACGAAGAGTGCGAACTCTGGTTTGAAAGGCGCAAAAAGGCTAAATTAGATAGCTTAGAAAATAGAAGCGATAGGACCGTAGAAGAGTATTCTAACGTAAGGAAACAGACGAGCGCGATCTACAGAAATAAGAAGCGGGAGTATCAAAAGAATCTTATTAGGAGAATAGAAACTAACAGTAAGGAAAATAACCCCCGCGAAATGTACAGAGGGATTAACGCCATCAGAAATGGTTTTAGGAGTAGAGCGCAATTGATGAAGGACGAAAACGGGGACCTCGTAACAAATGACAACGAATTACTGTCGCTGTGGAAAAATTATTTCGATAAATTATTAAACGTGCACGAAAATAGCGAAGAATTAGGGGACGAAATTCACACTGCTTAACCCCACGTGGAGGAACCGAGCGACCAAGAAGTAGAGGCCGCGATTAAAAAACTAAAAAACAACAAAGCCGCGGGAAATGACTCTATACCAGCTGAGTTACTCAAATATGGGGGCGTCGAGCTCACTTTCAAAATCTATAAACTAGTATGTGCCATCTGGTAAAATGAAACAATACCCGAAAATTGGAAGGAATCTATCATTATACCGATTTTTAAAAAGGGGGATAAGACAGACTGCAATAACTATAGGGGTATTTCACTTTTAGCAACGTGCTACAAAGTTCTGTCAAACGTAATACAAGCTAGACTCACTCCATTCGCGGAAGATATAGTAGGAGATTATCAGTGCGGATTTCGGTGCAACAGATCGACGAGCGATCAAATGTTTACCAGAAGACAGTTGTTAGAGAAAAAGTGGGAATTTTGCGAAACCATACACCAACTATTTATAGATTTTAAAAAAGCGTACGACTCTAATAAGCGAAGCAAAATGTATCAAATTCTAGTACTTCTCGATGTACCGAAAAAACTCGTGAGATTAATTCAAATATGTCTGAACGGAAGCACGGGAAAGGTCCGAGTAGGCGGTAATGTATCAGAACCCTTCATGATACGCGATGGTTTAAAACAAGGGGATGGGCTCTCTACGGTGCTGTTCAACTTAACGTTAGAGTATGCCGTTAGAAAAATGCAGGTTAGCCAGCTGGGCGCAACGCTTAATGGAACAACGCAGATACTAGGCTACGCAAATGATTTGGATATACTGGGGGATTGTAGGGAAACGGTATCAAGAAACGCGGAAATCCTCATAAAAGCGGTGGAGTATACAGGGTTAGAAGTGAGTGAATCAAAAACAAAGTACATGATTGTGGATAAGCTAGGCATCTGCAGAGGGGAGGAAGATCTCAGAGTTGGGAATTTTACTTTTGAAAAGGTTAGCGAATTCAGGTATCTGGGTACGACCATAAATGATAGAAACGAGATTAATGTCGAAATAAATAAGAGACTCCATTCGGGTAATGCTTGCTTCTACGCCGTGAGTAATTTACTTAAGTCGAGGCTGCTGTCGAAAAACGTTAAAATAAGAATATACAGGACAATAATACTGCCGGTGGTTCTGTACGGGTGCGAAACGTGGGCTCTCACTAAGCAGGCGGACAACCGTTTTAGGGTATTTGAAAATAAAGTCTTGCGAAAAATATACGGGCCGAAGAAAGATGAGGAAACCGGGGAATGGAGGAGACTACACAATGATGAGTTACACAATCTGTACGCGTCACCAAATATTAACAGAATAATAAAATCGCGCAGATTGGGATGGGCAGGGCACGTAGCGAGAATGGAAGACGACCGTACGGCAGCGCGTGTCATGAAGGGCAGGCCGATGGTAAGGCGACCTCTAGGTAGACCTAGACGTAGATGGGAGGACAACGTAAAAGCGGATCTAGTAGAAATAGGACGGGTGGGTGTCGATCGGAGAGGTGCATCTTGGGTGGGGTTGACACAATATAGCGCAGCGTGGAAGGCTTGCGTAGATGAGGCGATGAACTTTCGAGTTCCAAATGCCATGTAAAAAAAAAAAATAAATAAATAAATAAGTCTAGTTGGAGGAAGCTACGTGCCAGCGTTAACAGCGGTTTTTTTTCATTTAATTTGTATTTAAATGAAAAAAAACCGCTGTTAACGCCGAATTTAATTTCAATTTATTTTGTAGTAAATTTTATTAGAAAATGTAACTGTCACGCAAGCTAAAAAATATTTGAAAAGAAACATATTTTATTAGTTTAATCTACAACATCATTCATCTATATCTATATTAAGACAGTTAAATTTATTAAAAAATAAACCTCTAAAGATTAAATTCTCTGAAATACCTACAAATAAGGGATTTATAAATGAGTATACAAAAATCAATCTTTTTTAAATTTTGATAATTTATTTTTGTATTAATTATTTATATTTCTAGAAATTAACGGTTATTTGCGTAATAGTTTTATTAAAAAAACCAAAAAACTACGAATTTGAATACTATGGAGCTATTACAAATGGACAGTAAAAAATAGATTTATCGATAAACATAGGTAAAAATAATAATTCAAGTATTGAAAAAGGAACTAAATTAAAAATTATTGGTGATCTTTTAGAAAATGTTAATATATAAGAATGAATTATTTAAAATGTAATTTTAAACGTTTATAACTTTTTGTTTTGCAACGGTTATACTTTTGCCCGGTTGTTGGGCGGTCAGTCGGACCCAGGATTCAGTGAGGGGAAAGGTTTAGTAAAGACTCTGTTTATATGATTTAATAATATTGTGTCAAAATTAGCAATGTAGGTGATTAATCTTTAATACCACCTGTAACAGAAATCAAATAACGCGATCGTTAGAAAGATTTCGCCTGTACAAATCTAAGTAATTTAAAAGTGAATACAAAGATATTTCCATAGGTATTCCGCAAGGAACCATTTTAGGTCCTTTATTTTTTATCCTATATGTAAATGACCTACTGATAGATATTCTAAAAAACTCTATAATGTCTTATGCAGACGACACAATCATCATCTCGAGTGACTCGTGGTCGGCAGCACAGGACAAGATGAATTTTTATCTTAGCAAGGTTGCCAAATGGCTAATGTTAAATAAACTATCGTTAAATGTAAATAAAACTGTATACATAACCTATGGCAACTACTGTGATAGTATTCCAGAGAATATAAATATTAAAATTGGAGACAACTTTATATAAATAGGGTTGAAGGCCATAAATATTTAGGGTTACATTTCGATTACAATATGAAATGGAATATACACATTGACTCCATTGTAAAAAGAATAAGATATTTAATTTTTGTCTTTGCAAAAATTAAAAGTATAATGGATAGAAAAACCTTAATGATGATCTATCATGCATCATTCTTCCAGGGCCTAGTCAATTATGGAATAATTGCCTGGAGTGGGGCCTATAACAATTGTATGTACTTGATACAAGGAGTACAAAAGAAGTTATTAAAAATTATTAACAGAAATCATTTTGAAACACTAAATTCCCCACTAACAGTTAGGCAGTTGTTCCAAATTGAAGCAATAACATATCACTATGGGAAACTAAGGGATATTTATAGTAAAAAATACGAAAACTACTAGGAAGAAGAGTATATCATTGCCAACAATTAATAAATCTATAAGTAAGAAAAGCAGCTACTACATGGCTGTGAAAAGTTTCAATTTACTCTCTAATGATCTCAAAGAGTTAACAGTTAGAAAAGTATCTATAAAAAATAAATTAAAGGATTTCATAAGAAATCTAATAGTATGAAATGTATTAGAGACACTAGTTTAACTTCTGTTAAACGTACAATAAAGAACAGTACGAAAAGATTAATTTTAGTTTTTAGTTTCTAAGCTATCTGTATAATTATTGTGCCATACCTATGTACAGGCAACTTGTTTGCCTCTATAGGAAGCCTTTAAAAGGCTTATGTATATGGTCATAAGTAAATAAATAAATAAATCAGCACGTTTACAATTTTTTCGAAACGACTATAAAGCTACGGTGCGATTACAGTTATGCGGCCGCGGCATCGGTGATTCGGTACCGTGTCAGAGTTACGGAGCGGTGACGGAATGAGGTTAGGATTGCATTCGGTTGCAACAGAGTCGTTTGTGCATGGCTACGTCGATCTGAATGCGTCGCGTATAACGGTTTCAATCGCCTTGTGTGCGCACAGTAACAATCGGAATCGTATCACGGTGTTTTGAAGTTATCCTCGGACTCGCAGAGGCGTGTGATACGATTCGCTCCATCTGCAGTCCTATGATTTACTTGATTTTAGCATTGGTTTGAATAACGTTTCTACGTTTAATTTTACATGTAAATAACCGTTATGTTTATTTCACTACGAATCAGTAGAATACGTACTATATTAAAATGATAAGTAGATTAATATGATAACATTTAATAAGTATTCTTTATTTCAGTTGAAGATTTTCACAAGGATGGAGCCTTATTTTAATATGGAAGTTGAAGAGTATGAGGATTATGAACAAGCTATAAATGATCAAATTAGATTTGAATCAGCTTATAGAAATCAACAACTTATAGATGATCATATTAGATTTGAGTAAGAATATGATACTTATTTAAATGAATCCTTGTTATAATTCCAAGAACATAATATCAAACAATTATATGACAAGATAGAGTTAAATAATAAATTAGATAATGATAAAATTATAATTATTACTGAATTATAACTAATTCCAAATTACATTATTGAAAACGTTTTGAATATTTTGAAATTTTAAATGAAAATTAATAAACGTTTACCAGGTGTAATTATAAACAATACACTTTATAACATTATAACAAAACTATTCATTTATATATCTAGGTGCTGGCAATGCATTAATTAAAAATATTATGCGACTAACTGAAAATTTGCGAACAGAATGGTCTGTCCAACATGTTTAGTTATCGCCGGATTTTATATCAATCAAGAATATTTTCAGACAAAAAAAAATCTATAAACTAAACAACAATTAATTTAAATGTTACAATATCACCGGTAAAACAAAATTAAAACATAATGTATTGTAAGAAAAAATGATTCGATAATATTATTAAAAACTAGTGGGGTACCCCCTGCTCGCTTCGCTCGCCAACCCCCGCTTATAAATTTTAGTGTTTAAAAAGTAGATAGTAGAAAAATTAAAACTATAAGAGTATTTTCAAATATTTTATTGTTATTGCTTGGATGTTAATATACAATCTGTATTGGCTATAGACACAAAATATTTTACAAAATTTTGGTTATTGTTTATAATTACACCTGGTAATCGTTTAATTATTTTCATTATAAAGGAAGGAAACCAATTATGAAGAATTTTATGCAACAAATATAATTGAAAATGATTCATTATACAATATAAGCTCTTTAACGAATAAGCAACGTACAATTTTCGATGCAGTAATAAATAGTGTAATTAATAAAGCTAATCAAGTAAAGTGGAAAAGGCTACTTACTAAATACAATTATCACTCATTTAAATGAAGAAAAAATGAGTGTTTTACCTGTAGCATGGTCTGGTATAGCAGAAAATTTATTAATAAATGAAAGAACTTCACACGTAATTTTTAAATTACCATCAAATATAAATGAAGATTCAATGTGCAACATTACTCCCAATTCAATATACAGAAAAAATCTGGAAAAATCACAATTTGGGATAAAAAAACAATGACATCAAAACATGCTTTACAAGCAGTGAATAAATTATTTAAAGACTTATGTAATAATGTCATTGAATTTGGTGGCAAAGTAATGATTGTATCAGGTGACTTCTGACAAATACTACCTGTTGTCAAACATGAGAATTGAACAAAAATTATTGAAAATTGTATAAAAAATAGTCATTTATGGAGTAAATTTCAAATAATGACTTTAAATCATAAAATGAAAGTTAGTAATTGTGACAAGGAAAACAATGGCTATTAAAAATTGGAGATGGAAAATATTCCAATAAATTTGAAATGGATAATGATATAACTTTACTTCTAACAGAATTATTATCAACCGGTGATATAATTATGGAAATTCATGGAGATTGCTTTGATAATAATAATGCCAATAAACTTTGCGAAAGAGTAATTTTAGCGCTGAATAACAATAATGTAATAGAAATTAATAATAACATTTCAAGGCGATGTAAGAGAGTATGTAAGTGCAGATTCATGGGAAGATGATAATAAAGAGATGTTACCAATAGAATTTTTAAATTCACTTTAACAGTAAGCAAAATGATGCAATTCTGTATACAGGCAGAAATAATTAGCGGTAAACAATTTGGTAAAGTTGTTTTAATACCATGGATTGATTTCACTTCTTCAAAAGACGAAATTCCTTTTGACATGACAAGACGACAGTTTCCAGTACGATTAAGATATTTCATGACAATCAACAAATCACAAGGCCAAACATTTAACAAAGTTAGTGTCTATTTACCAAATCCAGTTTTCATTCATGGTCAATTATATGTAGCATTATCAAGGGTAAGGATTTCGAGGATAAAAGTAAAAATAACGATGATTCAAATAAGATATATTTATTTATTTAAATTGTTATACGGGCATGACTGCCCTTTACTGAAAAAAGAATGATAATCAGTATAATATACAAAGAATAAGAATAAGAAAAGACGCAGATTTAACAATTGTTTAATAAATTATATTATTACCGAAATTAATACTAAAAGAATAATTCGCGGTCAGATAGAAAAGAAATAACACGACGTACAAGTGACTTAGAAAGCTCTTAACAGAGAGCGAACTGCTGTCCTGAAAGATGCCAGGGATGACTCCGACTTGTTAATCGAGTCAGGGAGGACGTTCCATTGTCTTCTAAGCCTGTTAATTGAGCTATGGAAGCCAATATTCGAATGGAAATCGTTTTCATGTAAAGGTCTAAAATGATGTAGGGAGTAAGTAACCTGTCTCCCGGTGAAGAGATCGGCAAGTTCGGGACAGAAGATATATGCAAAAAATATCGTATATCATGAAATATTAAATTAATATAATAAACTAATAAAATATGTCAGTTATTAAGAAAAGATGTTAATGGATTCACGGCACACAGATACCTTAAGTATACTTTAATATAATGGTAGAAATATATATATATATATATATATATATATATATATATATATATATATATATATATATATATATGTTCTATATGTTGTACTAGACTCCCAAAAAATAAAATGACGTCATTATTTTCAACAGGGTAGCATGATAATGACAGATTTGGATGTTGACAGTAACTGGCTCGCAGTATCTGTGCGATTCTCTTTTCAGACCTCATCAGTGGAAATACTTGGGCACATAGATGACACTTTTTTATAATTTACACTTAATCGACAATAATTTAGTCAGTGTATATTATATCATTTTTAACATTAACTGAGAACGTGAAAACTGTGTGTGCTGAATCTGCTATTCTGCTGTATATAGCATAACAGACAGCATATACAATCTGTATACTATACGTGGTATATACTTTTGTCTGTATGTGTGTGTACGGTTAGGTGCTGCTTGCGCTGCTCTATAAATATTATTAAGATATAAGCAGACAGCCTGTACCACGTACATATACTATAAATACGGAGCATACTAGGTTAGGTTGTTACTTTTTGCATTTTTAACACGTACATTCATTTGAAAAATAGTCATCGTAAGACCTTCAAATTTAGACATTAAAATTTAGAATATGGGTGCAATGAATAAACGATGAATAATAGTAGTTTTGCTGCCTTTAACCGATTATTCATGATTACAGACATTTCTCAATTTAATAATATAAATACAAAAATTATTGAGCTCAACCTTTATTCTACAAGGTCTAAATTCAAAGGTTTTACAATAACGAAGCAAATAAGTTTTCTCAAAATTTCAAAAGATGTATATGATATAATAACTAATCAAAAACACACTATACATGTCATAAAAACTATTGTTTTAAAATTCTGTAAAAAATTTACAAAGAGAAATGTCAGATTTCTCATACTAAACAACAAAAACAATTTATGTGCATGATACATTTTTTTAAAAGAAATACCAAGTATGAATTAATGACTTTTATTGCTACATGAAAATGTTTGTAAGTACAACTTAAAAGGATAATCATTCTCTTCAACTAAATTTCATTAATCAATTAGAGTTTGTATTTCAAAATGAATAACACTTTTTGAGTAGATAACCTAATTCCACAAGAGTAGATGTAATGCATCTATATCTGCGATGATCATTGTTCGAGTTACTTCATACTGTTTTTATTCTAAAATAATGACTAATTATGCTTGAACCCTAACAGCAAAAAAAAATTTTAAATTATTTTGAAAATATTTTACATTACAAAAGAAATGTTTTTGCAATCATTTCAAGCATATTTCTAAAATATTGTTACAATCTTATTTGTCCTGGGGTAAAAATATTTCTAAATAATATTGCAAAAAAATATTTTGATATCATTTTATAATATTTGCAAAACATTTTTAACATGTTTTAAAATATTTCGTTAACAAATTAATAAATTATTTATCAAATATGCACAGAAATAATTTAAAAATTATATGTAAGTTTTATTTTTGCAAGGTTTCATGAACATTTTACTTATGTTTTTGGGACATGCAAGTTTTCGTAATTCATACATCAAGAGACGCGATAGCGCCGCACTGACAAGAAAGGTCGAAGTTCGGTTCAGGACAGGGCGACCCTATATACTTCAAAATTGGGTTTTCTTACCTCCAACAAAAATCTCGATTGCATTTTAATCATTAATATTACGCGTATGCGCAATCTGTTGGTATCGATTTGAAATATATTAAGCGAATCATTCATCTTTGAAAGGATTCATTCGAATATATTACGTTATATTAACTTAATATTGCAAGTTGAAAATTTGCTCGGTGAATTTGATGAGATCAATATCTAAAGCAATAGTAGCTTGTTGTCTATAAAATTTTCAAAAGTAAAAACCTTGACAAGCAAAAGACTAATAAAAGTAGTGAAATCTATAAATATAAAAATGTCAAGTAAATGTTCTTTTTTTTCTATACGTGCTAAAATAAAATTAAAGTTGAAACCAGCTTTTCCAAAAAATATCTAAATGCATATAGCAAAAAAAGATCATTTACTTGACATTTTTATATTTACAGATTTCACTACTTTTATTAGTCTTTTTCTTGACAAGGTTTTTACTTTTCAAAAAAGTTTTTTATGGAGATATTATATTTTGAAATATTTTATGGATATATATATATATATATATATATATATATATCTGAAAGAATTTAAGAATTGACCTTGACGTGATGGGGATTTGAATCAGCGACCTTCTGCGCGACAGTCTGGCACTCTACTCAGTACGCCATAAATGAACTTAAAAATATAGCTTAAAAAATGTCACTCATACACCACCACAATGATTTCGGAATCGTATACTTACTATGTACTTTTGTAAATTACATGACGAATCGCGCAATCCATCCAAAACAAATTTTTGAATCAAATAAATATGTTTAAAATGTAAAATTAGTTACAAGGGTATAGATATAGTATAGATGATACTATCTGTATGGTAACACTCAAATTAGCCACTTGGCTTAATAATTTTGCATTTTAAACAACTTTATTTTATTAAAAAATTTATTTTAGATGAATCGTGCGACTAATCGCGTCGTTAAAAGTTAGTAGGTAAGTATATTCTCTTTAAGGTATATATCAGACAATTTATTTAAATGAACTTTTTTAATAACTTTATTAGGAAAAACTCAAATCTGTAAAATAAAAAATCTATAAAAAAACGTGTTAACAAAATGTAAAAACCGCTGCTAACTGAATTTGCAGTATGCTTTCTCAAAGATTATGAAATGTAGATAATCGTTAATTATAAAAAATCAAAACAAATCAGTCATTTAACTCCAAAATTTAATCAGTTCAAAGTTGAGACATAGTCAAATAGCATGCAAAATTTTAGCTCATTATATCCTATTATTACCTACATTTTTTTAAAACGTATTTTCGGACTCAGGAACTTCAAAAATATTAAAATTTATCAAAATCTTTGATGGTCTCTTACTTATCTCGACTTAAATAAATTTATCAAAATCTTTGATTCGACAATTTGCACTGTTATAAAGCTTTCTCTTTGAGAACATACACACACATTGTCACACACATACATCTGTCCGTACGGACATATTACAAAAACACTACTTTTCGACTTGAACCAAAACACACTTCCTAAATGTGTTTACACAAACTCTAAAAATTACTATTACCTACATAGCTTCCTTAGGTAGGAAGCAGAATAAATAAACATGCATTATCTGAATGTGGTCTCTTACTTATCTCGACTTAAATAAAAAAAAATGACCCCTATCACAGACGCGCACGTCTGCAACGCGAGCTGCAAGACGAGTCAGCGATAAGAGTCCGCATAGCCGTACTACGATGCAAAGCATGCACTTACATCGTAGACGTTAGCTTAATGGTTATAGCTTCCGCTTCTTAATCTCGGGGTCCGCGGTTCAGGCCCGCTTTTACTCTTTTCGCTTTCCGACTTGTATCCACTTCGTCCGTTACACCCCTAAAATCTTTATAAAATTTTTATAAAAATTGTTTTATGAATATTGTAAAATAATGCTGAGTAATATGACTTGGAAATATTATAAAAATGTATCAAAATCTCGTAATTTAATATTTATTTGAAATATTACTAGCCGTTTAAAATATGTTTAAAAAATATTATTTTTGAATGTTTTTAAATTTTTTATATTTTATTTCAATGTTTTTTGTGAATGAAATTAAAATGTATCCCAGCAATATTTACAAAATATTTAAAAATGTATTTTAGATATATTTTATAGTGATTTATGCAAATATTTTGATAAAATATTTGTGAAACATTATAAAATATTTCTCACAAAATATGCCCGAATCAAACAAAAATATTTTGAATAAATATACAAAAAATATTTTTGAATATTTCCTTTACAATATTTACAATCACATATTTTAAAAATATTTTATAAATCTTTGGGTCATATATTTTATGAAAATGTTTATTTCATAGTTTTAAATTGTCTAAAAAATGTTCCTAAAATATTTTAAAATATACAAATCTTTTAAAATATTGTGTGCTTTTAGGGAACCACCCTGGTAGAAAATTGAGCTGTAAAACTGGTGAGCTAACTAGTGACTGGCTAGTGCTAACTGGCCAGTTCGAAGTACGTGTCACTGGCTAAGAACTACTAAGAATAATTAAAACAAATCTATTATAGAAATAAACAGATATAATAAGAACAATCAAAACATATTTAATTACGATAATTATTTTCAATTAAAAATCTACTTAAATCTACCGTTTACCTAAATAATTGTGGTGATTTTTCAAATGTATGTGCGTGTTAAAGAGGCAAAAAGTACCTAACCCAAATAACCTAACCTAGTATGTTATATGGAACAGACACTGTTTTTCTGTTCCATATAACATTTTGAATAAAGCTTGCAATGAAAAACCAAGACCAGAGCGACACAGTGTTGAGTTTAGTGAATCATTCTACCGAAAAACAATACCAATCGGACTTTTGGTTTTTGTAAAAGTTGTGAAATACGAGCGGGTGTTTACGCGTGTTTATTATCAAAATGCTCACTCAATGTACGGTAAGCTCTCCTTGTTTAGAGTTAAATTGTATCAGCTGTCTATCTTGCCAGATATTGTTGTAATTACTGAGACTTGGCTTCAGGAATGTGTTTTATCGTCTGAACTGGGAATGCAGCACTACAACGTAATTAGATGTGACCGAGATCTCTCGTCGCTTGGAGTTCAGAGGGGAGGTGGAGTGCTGATTGGAGTGAAGAAGTCTCTCCACACTGAGCTGGTATCTTCCGATGGTGTTATTGAACAGATCATTGTCAGGATCTCTATGCCTCACTGTAAGCTTCTCATCGCAGCATCCTATTTACGCCCTGATTCTTCTGTTCAGGTGTACTCCAGTTATGTAGGTGGCCTCGAGGATGCCTGCAATAGGTATCCTAACCATCGTATGATCCTGCTTGGAGACTTCAACCTGTATCATGTCTCCTGGAGCTCTGACTGCTTATCGTACACATCAACTGGGTACACCAGCCCCTCGCTTAGGGCATCTGCAGGCCACATCTTAAACTTTTGTGTATCGATGGACATGACTCAGCATTTTCAAGTCCATCCTTCGAAAGACTATTCACTTGATCTTCTCATCGCTCAGAAGGACCTTGTCTCACAGTTGGACTTCAATGAGGATATTCTGCCCTGCGATGACCATCACATTCCCGGCGTGTTCATGTGTAATGTGTGTAGTGATACTGTAAAGTCCCGTATAAATAAACTATGTAAGCGTAAATTTTATACTGCTGACTTTGATGCAATCAGAGCACGCCTGTCGGAGGGGAACTGGGAGACTGTTTTAACCCATTAAAGCCCATGCTAAGACTGGTTGAGATAGCGACAAACAAACTGTGCTATCCTTTGCATAAGTGAAAAATAAAATATACGTATTTTTTCTTATGTCATTTGCAATTGTTTATAACAAATTATTTAAATAAATTACAAAAAAATTTATAATTTTCAAAATCTGAATGCGGGAATCGATTCTGGAGGTAAAATCGAGACGAAAACCTATATAACACTTTTTTGTCAGAGTTCAATTTGTTAGTGTAATGTAGGAATAAACAATTGCATGTTGGGGAGAAAAAGTGACCATGTCAAGTCCCAAGCAAAATCTATCTGGAATAGCAAAAAACAAACTGTGCCATCCTTTGCATAGCTGAAAAATAAAATATACGTATTTTTTCTTATGTCATTTGCAATTGTTTATAACAAATTATTTAAACAAACTACAAAAAAATTCATAATTTTCAAAATCTGAATGCGGAAATCGAAGGATTTGCGAAATGAAATAAACTTATCCAATTACAGTATAAGATCTCAAAATTTATCAGTAAAAAATACTGATATGATTCCACACACCATGCAAGAGAATGAAAACACTTATTTGTCAATAGTTTATTTCTACATAAAGATAACAAATTGAACTCTGACAAAAAAGTGTTATAAAGGTTTTCGTCTCGATTTTACCTCCAGAATCGATTCCCGCATTCAGATTTTGAAAATTATGAATTTTTTTGTAATTTGTTTAAATAATTTGTTATAAACAATTGCAAATGACATAAGAAAAAATACGTATATTTTATTTTTCACTTATGCAAAGGATAGCACAGTTTGTTTGTCGCTATCTCAAACAGTCTTAGCATGGGCTTTAATGGGTTAAGCTCATTGTCTGATGACCTTGACCTCTCTGTGGACGCATTTAATGGTATTCTAAACGATGTCATTGCTCGGTTTGTTCCGATCTCGAAGCAGTCCTTCAGCTCTTACCCGATATGGTATGACGCTGATCTGATAGGAGCGATCCGTGAAAAGAAAGTCGCTTACATCGCGTGGAAATTGTCTAAGCTTAAGTGTGATGAAATTGAGTTTAAGAGACTAAGAGCTGCGTTGATCAGAATGTCAAGGTCTAAGTATCGTGATTATACCTCGTCCGTTGAAACGGGTTTAAAACGAAATTTGCGTTCATTTTGGTCTTTTGTAAAAAAACTTGAGAAGCGTCTGCCAGCCTTTTTTCCAAATACTTTAGTTCTGTATTCAGAAATGAATGATGCTTTAAGTGATATTGAGGCTATAGATGACTCTGAATTCAGCCTCTCTGATGTCGTATTGTCTATTGAAACTCTTCGGGGCATTGTGGCTAATCTGGGCGACTACATAAACGGTGGCCCTGATGGGATTCCGCCATACTTTGTAAAGCGGTGCTAGTCTGTTTTGGAGCAGCCTGTTGTTCGAATCTTCGATTCTTTGTTGTGCTCCGGCTATTTTCCCGCCGCTTGAAAATTTTCTCATGTTGTACCGATTTATAAAAATGGTGATAGGCGGCATTTCAAATTACCGACCGATCTCGACGATTAGCTGTATTCCCAAGATTCTTGATACATACCTTGCATCCGTAATGTCTAACTCATTCCTTGCGAAATTGGCTCAACAGCAGCATGGCTTTACCAGCGGCCGATCTACTCTTACGAACCTCTTAGTTTTTAATGATTTTGTGTCTGAGTCTCTATGTAGCCGTGTACAAACCGATGCAATTTATACAGACATGTCCAAAGCGTTCGACTCGACCAACCACAAGCGACTTACATCGAAATACGTGGCAAACTTTTCGATCTTTTATGCTCTTATCTAACTGACCGTTCGCAAGCGGTCAGGGTCAATGGAGTTGTATCACGACCCGAGCGTATTACATCTGGCGTTCCTCAGGGTTTTCACCTGGGACCGCTTCTTTTCTGTATGTATATTGATGACCTTGTACCGAAAGTTGAATCTGCGCAGGTCCTGTTTTACGCTGACGATGTAAAAATTTGTATGGGTGTAACCTCAGATGAGGACGCTCTCAGACTCCAGAGGGATCTGGATTCTCTCTCTGCGTGGTCGATTGACAACGGTCTATCTCTCAATATCAGTGAGTGCTCGGTTATCTCGTCCTACAAAAGTAGACCCCCGTTTTCTTTCGACTACCGCATTGACGGCGTCGAGCTGCCCAGAGTGAAATCGATTAAAAACCTGGGTGTGATCTTTGACTCTGCATTGACATTTTCCCAGCAGGTCGATGCCGAGGTCTCCAGGTCCCTCCGTATGCTTGGTTTTATCAAGCGATCCACCGTTGACTTCTCGGACCGCTCTGCAATTCTCCACCTATTTAAATCTTTGTTTCAACCTCACTTGTTATATTGCCCTCAAATTTGGCGTCCTCATAGCCACTATTTAATCAACAAATTTGAATCTGTACGTCATTCTTTTCTTGGATACATGTCTTATAAGCTTGGTAAACCTTTACATAGGTTCTGTCATAATTATTCATTGATTGCAGAGGAGTGTGACATTACAGCGGTGGAACCAACTCTTTATTTATTTAACTGTGCTATGACGTACAAGATTGTTCATGGTCTTACTGACTGTGAGTACCTGAGCAGTCTGTTCGTCAGTAGGAAGGCCGCGTATCCGATCAGAAACTTTACCAGACCTAAATGAGAGCACCTTTACCTCAAACCTGGGCTTTTTCAGCTCTATAAACCGTATGAAGCGTCAGTGGAATTCACTTCCCCGTAGCGCTCAATGTAAAGAATCGGTTTTCCAATTTAAATCGTCTATCCGATCTTTATCCCTAGCTTACTAGCTAGATGCTTGATTTATCAATTCTCTTGTACTCATCGTTTCACTCCGCGTTATTATATAATTGTATTTTTATTATTGTATTTCTTTTCTGTAAAGGTCGTTTCCGCCCGTTTAATAATAAATACATAAATAAATAAATGCCTCTCGATACATACGCTTTGATACTGCAACGAAATAATATTTTCTGCTTTTCGCTTGAGTATTTCTTGACTATCATAAATTCTTTTAAATGCTTCTTGATCAACAAACATTCACATGTTGAATATAGCAAACATTATTCATAAGATAGAACAAAAAAAAATACCAAACTCTTAGACAGACTTGCACCTTGAAATGTATTTTTATTCATGGATTTTATACGCATTATATAAGCATTTGCATACCCATCCAGTCAAGTATAAAACAAAATTGTTATTTACGTTGTTGTTTAGGAGTTTCTGTTTTAGGTTTAGACACAGAATACTGGAAATTCCTTAACCGTCGGGTCAATGCAATTTTTTTTAGTTTCCCGCAGACATAGGAATTTGTGAGCGAAGCGGGCAAGGAGACTCCCCCCCCCCCCCCCCTCAGTATTAATAATAATTATATAATTTTATTACCTGTAAACTTGTCGATCAAACTCTGACAAATAAAGTTCTAAGCGTTCCAACCTGTCATCATCGGCAACTGTAAATGAAGATTCTAATAAAGATAAATTCCAAGTTTGAGCAAGCTTCGACTCTTCAATGGGTAAATTGTAAGTTGCATTACTTGTGTTGCTGTTATTGCTTTCACTTGGATTCGTCTTATTGGAATTTGAAGCAGAAGAACTAAAAAATGTATTAAACATTTATTCGTGGAAATAAACAACACTTCTTATATATTAGGAAAACTTATTATAGCATAGTAGCCCTAGTGTAAATGATAATTGTGCCAAACTGTGCCAAATTGTTTTCAACTGAGCCAAACTATACCAGGTTATGCTGAATCTATGCCAATTCGGACGTTTCATACAGTTTGGCATATAGTCCAGTCGAATTAGATTCGCCAGTCGCGTTCAGCATTGATTTTACACCTAATTCATTGATGAAAAAATAATTCAGGTGCATTTATGTGTAGGTAATTTAAGTACCTTTAACATAGCATGAGTTATTTTTCGATCAATCGTCTAGATTTTTATAGGCACTGCAAAAAATAATAAAATGCGTAATTTTACCACTTATATGCAAATTTGAAAAATTTCCACCACTCCTGTTTAGTTAGTTTTTGGAAATTATCTTTTTACATATCCTTTCCCGCCATAAAAAGCAAAAACATCGCTATATTTAATTTTTGAAAACACATGACGAATTTTCACCTAATTCGACTGGACTAATAGTTCGGCACACTTTCGTATAATGTGACTTTGTGAAAAAAAAATAATGTCCGTCGTTTTCTTCAGATTGGTATGGCTCTGCACTAATTGACGTAGTCTGGCTCAGATAATCACAATACAACGCAAATTGACATATAGCAACATAGTTGGGTATGATTAGACATAATAGAATTCTTTAGAAAATATTTTGCGATCTTTTTTACTATAAATTGGCATATTTTAGCACAAGACGGTATAGTTTAGCATACAGTGGCATAGTATAGCACAACTCATTTATAATAATAAAATTGATCATTTTTAGGAATAATGAAGCCTATTAAAACACTTAAAAGTTAAGATAGGCTTACTTCATGAAACATGAATACATAAAATTAAGCTTCCGTTAAGTTAGAACATAAATGGAATATCACAATAATAATGCTAAATAAGAAATACTTTATAAAATGTACTTTTCTTTAAATTAATAAACCTTTAAGGTTACAAAAATTATCTGAAGGGGGTCCCATACCCAGCTTTTACTGGCCGAGTCCATTCAACAAGTGCGCGACAGTAAATTACTTGAAACTAGATAAATACGATGGATTATGCAAAACTAAGACATAGTTTCCCTTTGTCTTGGAAACATTTAGCACTATATAAAAACCGCTGCCAAGTCTTTGGCACTTAGTTTTCTCCTATTCCGCTCAGCTGTTTGCTGTGGCGCGAAATTATACGCGCGTATAATCTAAAAAAATATTCAGTAAATTCTAGTATTTTATTTTTCATCATTTTTTTTTGCGGAGCTTGTACGGGGTGTTACAAGCTGCAGCACCAGAACCGCTTACAATGCTATTATTCGGCGACGGTGCCTCTTCGACCCAGGTATCGCCACCGTCACCGCCACCGTGTTTAAGAGTCCGCCGCCGAGTCCGATTTTATAGTCGGCGATGATGGGCCCTCTTTCTCGCTGCTGCTGATATTATCGTTGTCGACAGCAAAGAAGCGAGCCTTCATTCTTCCGCATGAGGGTTGTAGCGTTGAACGATGTCGCTGAACAACTCGGCCATCTCGAACGCAGTCATGAAAACTAACTCGTCTGCAGATTTTTCAAGCAAGTTGTTTAACTATCGTACTTACTGCACACGACCGTTATTCACGATTCGTAACGCAGCAGCTTGAAAAATCATAGCCGCGTCATTTTCTAGATCTGCATCCTGCATCAAATTATTATTGTTAGTAATAATACTTTTTTAAGAAAATTTAAAAGATTAAAAAAGTTGCTCTTATTTTCATTGATTCGATGGTCTTACGCGCTGTATTGGTCGAAGCGAGCATGCGGATGCAACTTCCTCAGCGGTCTCATGCCGAGTCCAAAGTCCTCGAAAACTTCGGCTCTCGTAGGAACAAACTCGGGAGCTGGCTCGTAGCGAAACGAGAGCAGAATCATCGCAGTCTCCATCGTTTGCTCGCTACCTCTCAGCGGTGCTGGAGCGCCCGCTCTGTAGACAGCCTGCTCGTAGACGCCAGGCCGATCATCACCGTGATCACTGTCCTCTATCTCGCTCTCAGCATCATTCTCCATGGGCTCTTCCATAGGAGCTTGTATCTCCTCCTGCTCCTGCCCCTGCTCCTCCTCCTCCTCCTCATCCTCCTCCTCGGATGAAGTGGCTCGCTGTGGTGAAGGAGGTGACGACACAAGAAACAGCGTTGCGTCGCTGTCGCTCTCCTCAGCGTCCTCCTGCAGGGTAATTCGAGCTACAAGAAGAAAAAAATCAAGTATTAATATAACTAGTTTTTTTTTTTTTTTAAACTGATTGTAGGGAACACTGTAAACACTTACCATGTTCTTCCTCCCAACACAGGTGCGCAACACCTAGAGCCTCGCATGTACTACGATTTTTCTTTAAGATAGGATTTAGCGCGATCGTCACGTTTGGGAGAACGCTAGGGAGAGGGGAAAATAATCACATGGTTATAGTTTATTGCACTCTGCATTTCGCCCAGCCCTTCCCTACAACGCGGTGTCAGTGATGCCGCCCGCTCACAATGTAGCCACGCAGGGCTTATTCTCGCACGCTCACACACGAGCCGCGCTCGTGCAGCAGACGACGGGACTCAGGCTCAGGCCTGGCCAAATATGTCTGGCATGCGGGTGGCAGGTTCCTGGCTAGGCGTAGGGGGGCGAGCGCGTGCACCTGTTTGCACCTGCTGCCGATTTGCAGGCTATTCTCACGGCGTGCCAGGCCGGCTCAAAACAACCTCAACGACCGAACACACGCATGACTATCACTGAAAAGGACGAAAACTCTGACTCTATTTCAAGTAACAGACCTGAGTCGGACCTGGCAAGCAAATCGGCTGCAACTCATCATCCGTGCCCTCTATATGACTCGCGAGGCCCCCTGACAATGCGCCGGGTGCTGAGAGTAGCTTGAGGGCGGGCGTTCTCAATGTGAACTCGCTCGCATTGAGATCGTCCGTAATTTTTTGGCAAAGCGCCCCTCGTTTAACATCTTTGGCTTTGCGGAGACATGGCTGGGTCCGATTGTGGATGATAGCCTAGTTAGCATCGGGGGATTTTCCATCATTAGGCAGAATCGAAATGTAAACGGAGGTGGCGTCGCCTTGTTTGTACGCAATGGATTGAAAATTAAAAGGCTTGTTTCATCTGATACTATGGGTCTAGGAAAACCTGGAATCCCAGAGTACCTTTTTTGCAGCGTACAAAGGGGCGACTCACCTCCGGTACTACTCGGAGTTATTTACAGGCCCCCGAAAATTCCGATGCAAAAGGACTCAGACCTTTTTGATGTATTGCGGGACTTATGCGGCGAATTTAATCATAAGATCATAATGGGTGATCTGAACTCGGATTTACTATCTGACTCAGACGACGTTGCTACTATCAGTCTGTCCGAAGAGTTATCTCTTCAGATCATCCGGCATGGTCCCACACATCATACCTCATCGTCTCAAAGCCTTTGACACCATCTCACCTTCCAAATTACTATCTAAACTGAGACAGCTGGGGTTCTCTAGGGCGGCTCTCCTGTGGATTAAATCATATTTACAGGGGCGATCTCAGATGGTAATTTCGAATAAAAACGGAACTTCAGAGTGGCTTGAAACCAAGTTGGGAGTTCTACAGGGTTCTGTCCTGGGGCCCCTGCTATTTGGCCTCTATGTCAGCGACCTGCAAAATATACTCGACGGCAACACAATTAAACATCTTTTTTACGCGGACGACCTCCAGATCTATCTAGACACCAACAAAGATAATTTCCTGGACGGCGTGGCTCGACTGGTATAAGCGTCACGTCTGGTTTCTGGCTCGGCGGAGAGCTCCGGTCTGCGACTTAACTCCGGCAAAACCAAGTCCATATTTTTCGGGTCCATGAAAAACGTTAACGATATTAAATCATGGAACTTGCCTGGGGTTTCGTTGTCGGACGGAGTGATCGTCCTATCCAGTGAGACGGTCGTGAGTCTCGGTGTATTATTATATAGCAAACTTACTTGGAAACCGCAGGTGGATTATTATTATTATTATTATTATTATTATTATTACTATGAGGGGGGGACCACCAAGATCCCTGGCACTTAGGCTGTAAACCCATTGTACCACCCTTCGTCATGCCATCCCCTACGCAGGTAAGCCTGCCCTTCTCCAGAAGCTCAATATGGCTCCCGCGTCGAGTGCTCCAATCTCTTCATACGTGGGGAAAAGCTCCCCCAAACACTGATATCTGAGCTGCGCAAATTTTGGGCAAACACTCAGTACATGGGTAGGCGTTTATTCCGCCCCCTCGCACCACCTGCGTATACCATTAGCCTCCTTCCCCATCTTCAGACCGTGGTACCTTAAGCAAATGTGCCCGGTCACTATCTATGTCAGGAGTTGGGAGTTATTTCTGCTGTCTCCTGCGATGCACTTGGTCCAGCCGACATTGGTGTCCCGTATCATTACTGCTTTGGCTTGTCTGCATCCTTGAGTTCCTTGCCATTCCTTAGTATGCTCCCTCTCAACCCAGCCCCGGATTTCGTCCGTTAGCAGGCACCTTGCGGCACCTGTGTAGGGCTCCGGCCCGATTGGAGGGTGTTTAGCTCCCAAAGCTGCAAGTCTATCTGCTATTTCGTTACCCCTGATCCCGGTGTGCCCTGGGACCCAGAACAGCCTGACCTTGTTGTTGTGAGCGGTCAGCTAATTTACAACCACTTTGCACTCCCAGACCAGTATGGAGGTCGTCCTATGAGCCATAAGTGCTCTAAGTGCCGCCTGGCTGTCTGAGCAAATGGTGATAATTCTATCCCTTGCGCCGAGTTCAATGTTCCTCTGAGCGCAGGTCAGTATAGCATATATATCGGTCTGGAAGACCGTAGCATACCGCCCCAGGGAAAAGAAGGTTCCCCTTCCATCCCTTTGGCAGTAGTAGCCCGAACCAGTGCCAGTCTCTGCCCTAGAGCCATCTGTGTACCAGACGTCCCCAGTTCCTGGTAGACTGTCCCTGCGGGCCTTCCATTCTTCTCTTGTCGGTATCACGACCCCGTATCTTCTTCCAAAGAAGTAGCGCGGGATCATCATATCACTTTTGATGGAAAATTCCGACAAGAACCCACCCCACCAGGGAGCCGGGTGTGCCTCGTGCCTTGTGTCCATTGTCCGTACGCATTGAGTCTGTGCGTTGCCTTAGCAGCCATCCCACTGATAGTAAGATATAGTGGTTCCACCTTCACAAGGATTCCAAGTGCCTTGGTAGGCGTGATCCTATAAGCCCCTGTCGCCCCCCTTAGCACCTGTCCCCTGAGTTTCTCTAGCGCTGCCCTAGCACCCGCCAGGTCCGCCCTTAGCCACCAGACCAACGCGGCGTAGGCCAGACGAGGTACTAGGACGGCCCTGTATAGCCACAGTATAATCCGGGGACTTAGTCCCCATGTACTGCCAAATGCCCTGTGACATGTACAGAGAGCCATCAGGAATTTATCGCACTGGGCCGTGAGATGCTTCTCCCAGGTTAACTTTTTATCCAGAACAATGCCGAAGTACTTAGCTGAGCCCTTTACCTGTAGGGCGACTCCAGAGAGTTTGGGCGCTCTGTAGGCATCTAACTTGTACTTGCGGGAGAAGATCACCATTTCGACTTTATCCGGGTTAACCGTCGAGCAGCACCATCTCTCTACTTTCCTTAATGCAAGCTGCATGGCGTCCATGGCTGCGCCAAATTCACTTCCTTTTATCAGTATCAGGAAATCGTCCGCGTAGGCTTAAGCATAGCAGCCCCACCCATTCAGCGCTTCCAGTAGCCCATTTGCCACCAGGCACCAAATGGTGGCCGACACCACCCCGTCCTGCGCGCATCCCGTACTGACCTTGCCGGAGACCGTTACGGTTCCGAAACTCGAGATCACAGTCCTGCGTGTAAGCATAACCCTGAAGCCATTTTATTAATGGTCCAGGCATCCCATGTAGTCGTGCCCCTTTGACAACTGCTTCTATAGAGGTGCAGTTAAATGCTCCCTCTATGTCTAGAAATACTCCCACCATTACCAGAGATTAGAGGAGAGATTGCCGATGCCGTGTTAAAAATGCGTGGCAAATTCGATCATGACGCCACTTGCGGCCTGCGATCGAACTATACGCATCTAGAAAAGGAGCGTAGGGGAAGTATACGCATCCAGCGGCAGTGGAGGAGAAGGGAGAGGCGCTATATATTCTTAGGTCCACCGCGCCTGACGCCGCGGAGGAAAAGTGACGAACGGCGACTGTCGAATTTGCGCATCCACACCTCGCGGTAGTTTCAACCAACGCCAAATAACCATTCGGGCATATTATTGGACTAAAAAGAATATTTAAACAACAACATAAGTGTACCAAAATTAGAATCTAAAACTTTTGAAAACTCATGATTGAAAACTTTAATTTTTTAGAGGGATTATAGTTAAACCGACACAAACAAGTGAAGCTTAAGCTTAAACAAAGCTAAATTAAACTAACAAGCCACCCCAGCCTCCCGATAAACATACGCTACTTTCAGTTTTCTTATACAACCGCACATCGACTACTGTACTGTGACTATCCTGGACGCGTCTAACGAACAATGAATACGGATACACAGACTGAGCAATTCGTGTGTGAGATTCATCTTCGGGGTTAGAAGGGATAAACACATCAGTCCTTACCGGAGGCGTCCAGAATGGCTTCGCACCGATTCCAGAAGGCTCTATTTTGAGGCCATTCTATTATACAGGATAATCCGGATCAGTGAAGCTTCGTATCTGGTCTCATTGTTCAATAAAAACAAGACAAGACCCTCCAGTAGGGGAGTTCCCTCGGAACTGAGCATCCCTATCGTAAGTACTGAAACCTAGGGCCTTCCAGGTCCAGGATGCTCGATTCTGGAACTCTCTTCCTTTTACTCTGCGAAACCTGTCATCTCTCGCCTCCTTCAAGGGGGCACTGGGGCGACACCTTCGTGTCGCCCGCACGACTGCTTTGTATTCGCGCATATCACAAGACATAAACTGCAGATTTGGTCCGGATAAAAAGGATGATGGGAATAATCATCTGTGCAGATATGATCTGCTTTTCTAAAGATATCTGTTTGTGAATGAGAAATGACGATTGCTCTATGTATTCACGCATATCAGAAGACGTAATCTGCTGATTTGGTCCAGATAAAAGGGATGCTGCAAATAATCATCTGTTCGGATATGATCTGGTTTTCTACAGATATCTGCTTGTGAACGAGAAATGACAACTGCTCTATGTATATTTGCGTATATCAAAAGTAGTATTCTGCAGATTTGGACCAGATAAAAGGGATGCTGCAATTAATCAGATATGATCTAGTTTTCTTCAGATATCTGTTTGTGAATAAGAAATGACGACTGCTCTATGTATACACGCATATCACATGACGCAATCTGCAGATTTGGACTAGATAAAAGGGATGCTGCAAATAATCATCTGTGCAGATATAATCTAGTTTTTTAAAGATATCTGTTTGTAAATGAAAAATGACGACTGCTTTATGTATTCACGCATATCACAAGACGTATCTGCAGATTTGGTCCAGATAAAAAGGATGCTGCAAATAATCATCTGTGTATATATGATCTGATTTTCTACAGACATCTGTATGTGAATGAGAAATTACGAATGCTCTATGTATATGTACGTATATCACAAGACGTATCCTGCAGATTTGGTCCAGATAAAAGGGGTGCTGCTAATAATCATCTGTAAATATATATGATTTGGTGTTTTAAAGATATCTGTTTGTGATTGAGAAATGACGACTGCTCTATGTATTCACGCATATCACAAGACGTATCTGATGATTTGGTCACGATAAAAGGGATGCTGCAAATAATCATCTGGGCTGATATAATCTTATTTCTGAAGATATCTGTTTGTAAATGAAAAATGACGACTGCTCCTTTGTATTCACGCATATTTCAAGACATAAACTGCTGATTTGGCCCAGATAAAAGGGGTGCTGCAAATAATCATCTGTGCAGATATCATCTAGTTTTATAAAGATATCTGTTTGTGAATGAGAAATGACGACTGCTCTATGTATTCACGCATATCACAAGACGTATCTGCAGATTTGGTCAAGATAAAAGCGATGCTGCAAATAATCATCTGTGCAGATATAATCTTATTTCTAAAGATATCTGTTTGTAAATGAAAAATGACGACTACTCTATGTATTCACGCATATCACAAGACGTATCTGCAGATTTGGTCCAGATAAAAAGGATGCTGCAAATAATCATCTGTGTATATATGACCTGATTTTCTACAGACATCTGTATGTGAATGAGAAATGACGAATGTTCTATGTATTCACGCATTTCATAAGACGTATCAGATGATTTGGTCAAGATAAAAGGGATGCTGCAAATAATCATCTGTGCAGATATAATCTTATTTCTGAAGATATCTGTTTGTAAATGAAAAATGACGACTGCTCCTTTATATTCACGCATATCTCAAGACATAACTGCTGATTTGGTCCAGATAAAAGGGGTGCTGCAAATAATCATCTGTGCAGATATGATCTAGTTTTATAAAGATATCTGTTTGTGAATGAGAAATGACGACTGCTCTATGTATTCACGCATATCACAAGACGTATCTGCAGATTTGGTCCAGATAAAAAGGATGCTGCAAATAATCATCTGTGTATATATGATCTGATTTTCTACAGACATCTGTATGTGAATGAGAAATTACGAATGCTCTATGTATATGTACGTATATCACAAGACGTATCCTGCAGATTTGGTCCAGATAAAAGGGGTGCTGCTAATAATCATCTGTAAATATATATGATTTGGTGTTTTAAAGATATCTGTTTGTGATTGAGAAATGACGACTGCTCTATGTATTCACGCATATCACAAGACGTATCTGATGATTTGGTCACGATAAAAGGGATGCTGCAAATAATCATCTGGGCTGATATAATCTTATTTCTGAAGATATCTGTTTGTAAATGAAAAATGACGACTGCTCCTTTGTATTCACGCATATTTCAAGACATAAACTGCTGATTTGGCCCAGATAAAAGGGGTGCTGCAAATAATCATCTGTGCAGATATCATCTAGTTTTATAAAGATATCTGTTTGTGAATGAGAAATGACGACTGCTCTATGTATTCACGCATATCACAAGACGTATCTGCAGATTTGGTCAAGATAAAAGCGATGCTGCAAATAATCATCTGTGCAGATATAATCTTATTTCTAAAGATATCTGTTTGTAAATGAAAAATGACGACTACTCTATGTATTCACGCATATCACAAGACGTATCTGCAGATTTGGTCCAGATAAAAAGGATGCTGCAAATAATCATCTGTGTATATATGACCTGATTTTCTACAGACATCTGTATGTGAATGAGAAATGACGAATGTTCTATGTATTCACGCATTTCATAAGACGTATCAGATGATTTGGTCAAGATAAAAGGGATGCTGCAAATAATCATCTGTGCAGATATAATCTTATTTCTGAAGATATCTGTTTGTAAATGAAAAATGACGACTGCTCCTTTATATTCACGCATATCTCAAGACATAACTGCTGATTTGGTCCAGATAAAAGGGGTGCTGCAAATAATCATCTGTGCAGATATGATCTAGTTTTATAAAGATATCTGTTTGTGAATGAGAAATGACGACTGCTCTATGTATTCACGCATATCACAAGACGTATCTGCAGATTTGGTCCAGATAAAAAGGATGCTGCAAATAATCATCTGTTCGGATATGATCTGGTTTTCTACAGATATCTGCTTGTGAACGAGAAATGACAACTGCTCTATGTATATTTGCGTATATCAAAAGTAGTATTCTGCAGATTTGGACCAGATAAAAGGGATGCTGCAATTAATCAGATATGATCTAGTTTTCTTCAGATATCTGTTTGTGAATAAGAAATGACGACTGCTCTATGTATACACGCATATCACATGACGCAATCTGCAGATTTGGACTAGATAAAAGGGATGCTGCAAATAATCATCTGTGCAGATATAATCTAGTTTTTTAAAGATATCTGTTTGTAAATGAAAAATGACGACTGCTTTATGTATTCACGCATATCACAAGACGTATCTGCAGATTTGGTCCAGATAAAAAGGATGCTGCAAATAATCATCTGTGTATATATGATCTGATTTTCTACAGACATCTGTATGTGAATGAGAAATTACGAATGCTCTATGTATATGTACGTATATCACAAGACGTATCCTGCAGATTTGGTCCAGATAAAAGGGGTGCTGCTAATAATCATCTGTAAATATATATGATTTGGTGTTTTAAAGATATCTGTTTGTGATTGAGAAATGACGACTGCTCTATGTATTCACGCATATCACAAGACGTATCTGATGATTTGGTCACGATAAAAGGGATGCTGCAAATAATCATCTGGGCTGATATAATCTTATTTCTGAAGATATCTGTTTGTAAATGAAAAATGACGACTGCTCCTTTGTATTCACGCATATTTCAAGACATAAACTGCTGATTTGGCCCAGATAAAAGGGGTGCTGCAAATAATCATCTGTGCAGATATCATCTAGTTTTATAAAGATATCTGTTTGTGAATGAGAAATGACGACTGCTCTATGTATTCACGCATATCACAAGACGTATCTGCAGATTTGGTCAAGATAAAAGCGATGCTGCAAATAATCATCTGTGCAGATATAATCTTATTTCTAAAGATATCTGTTTGTAAATGAAAAATGACGACTACTCTATGTATTCACGCATATCACAAGACGTATCTGCAGATTTGGTCCAGATAAAAAGGATGCTGCAAATAATCATCTGTGTATATATGACCTGATTTTCTACAGACATCTGTATGTGAATGAGAAATGACGAATGTTCTATGTATTCACGCATTTCATAAGACGTATCAGATGATTTGGTCAAGATAAAAGGGATGCTGCAAATAATCATCTGTGCAGATATAATCTTATTTCTGAAGATATCTGTTTGTAAATGAAAAATGACGACTGCTCCTTTATATTCACGCATATCTCAAGACATAACTGCTGATTTGGTCCAGATAAAAGGGGTGCTGCAAATAATCATCTGTGCAGATATGATCTAGTTTTATAAAGATATCTGTTTGTGAATGAGAAATGACGACTGCTCTATGTATTCACGCATATCACAAGACGTATCTGCAGATTTGGTCCAGATAAAAAGGATGCTGCAAATAATCATCTGTGTATATATGATCTGATTTTCTACAGACATCTGTATGTGAATGAGAAATTACGAATGCTCTATGTATATGTACGTATATCACAAGACGTATCCTGCAGATTTGGTCCAGATAAAAGGGGTGCTGCTAATAATCATCTGTAAATATATATGATTTGGTGTTTTAAAGATATCTGTTTGTGATTGAGAAATGACGACTGCTCTATGTATTCACGCATATCACAAGACGTATCTGATGATTTGGTCACGATAAAAGGGATGCTGCAAATAATCATCTGGGCTGATATAATCTTATTTCTGAAGATATCTGTTTGTAAATGAAAAATGACGACTGCTCCTTTGTATTCACGCATATTTCAAGACATAAACTGCTGATTTGGCCCAGATAAAAGGGGTGCTGCAAATAATCATCTGTGCAGATATCATCTAGTTTTATAAAGATATCTGTTTGTGAATGAGAAATGACGACTGCTCTATGTATTCACGCATATCACAAGACGTATCTGCAGATTTGGTCAAGATAAAAGCGATGCTGCAAATAATCATCTGTGCAGATATAATCTTATTTCTAAAGATATCTGTTTGTAAATGAAAAATGACGACTGCTCCTTTGTATTCACGCATATTTCAAGACATAAACTGCTGATTTGGCCCAGATAAAAGGGGTGCTGCAAATAATCATCTGTGCAGATATCATCTAGTTTTATAAAGATATCTGTTTGTGAATGAGAAATGACGAATGTTCTATGTATTCACGCATTTCATAAGACGTATCTGCAGATTTGGTCCAGATAAAAAGGATGCTGCAAATAATCATCTGTGTATATATGACCTGATTTTCTACAGACATCTGTATGTGAATGAGAAATGACGAATGTTCTATGTATTCACGCATTTCATAAGACGTATCAGATGATTTGGTCAAGATAAAAGGGATGCTGCAAATAATCATCTGTGCAGATATAATCTTATTTCTGAAGATATCTGTTTGTAAATGAAAAATGACGACTGCTCCTTTATATTCACGCATATCTCAAGACATAACTGCTGATTTGGTCCAGATAAAAGGGGTGCTGCAAATAATCATCTGTGCAGATATGATCTAGTTTTATAAAGATATCTGTTTGTGAATGAGAAATGACGACTGCTCTATGTATTCACGCATATCATAAGACGTATCTGCAGATTTGGACCAGTTAAAAGGGATGCTGCAAATAATCATCTGTGCAGATATGATCTGGTTTTCTACAGATATCTGTTTGTGAATAAGAAATGACAACTGCTCTATGTATATTTACGTACATTAAAAGTCGTATTCTGCAGATTTGGTCCAGATAAAAAAGATGCTGCAAATAATCATCTGTGTATATATATGATTTGGTGTTTTAAAGATATCTGTTTGTGAATGAGAACTGACGACTGCTTCTTTGTATCCGCGCATATCACAAGACATAAACTGCAGATTTGGACCAGATAAAAGGGATGCTGCAAATAATCATCTGTGCAGATATAATCTTATTTCTGAAGATATCTTGTTGTGAAAGAGAAATGACGACTGTTCTATGTAATCACGCATATATCAAGACATAAACTGCTGATTTGGTCCAGATAAAAGGGGTGCTGCAAATAATCATCTGTGCAGATATGATCTAGTTTTTTAAAGATATTTGTTTGTGAATGAGAAATCACAACTGCTCTATGTATTCACGCATATCACAAGACGTAACTGCAGATTTGGTCAAGATAAAAGGGATGCTGCAAATAATCATCTGTGTATATATGATCTGATTTTCTACTGACATCTGTTTGTGAATGAGAAATGACGAATGCTCTATGTATATGTACGTATATCACAAGACGTATTCTGCAGATTTGGACCAGATAAAAGGGGTGCTGCAAATAATCATCTGTGCAGATATGATCTAGTTTTATAAAGATATCTGTTTGTGAATGAGAAATGACGACTGCTCTATGTATATGTACGTATATCACAAGACGTATTCTGCAGATTTGGACCAGATAAAAGGGGTGCTGCAAATAATCATCTGTGTATATATGATCTGATTTTCTACTGACATCTGTTTGTGAATGAGAAATGACGAATGCTCTATGTATATGTACGTATATCACAAGACGTATTCTGCAGATTTGGACCAGATAAAAGGGGTGCTGCAAATAATCATCTGTGCAGATATGATCTAGTTTTATAAAGATATCTGTTTGTGAATGAGAAATGACGACTGCTCTATGTATTCACGCATATCATAAGACGTACCTGCAGATTTGGACCAGTTAAAAGGGATGCTGCAAATAATCATCTGTGCAGATATGATCTGGTTTTCTACAGATATCTGTGAATGAGAAATGACGACTGCTCTATGTATTCACGCATATCATAAGACGTACCTGCAGATTTGGACCAGTTAAAAGGGATGCTGCAAATAATCATCTGTGTATATATGATCTGATTTTCTACTGACATCTGTTTGTGAATGAGAAATGACGAATGCTCTATGTATATGTACGTATATCACAAGACGTATTCTGCAGATTTGGACCAGATAAAAGGGGTGCTGCAAATAATCATCTGTGCAGATATGATCTAGTTTTATAAAGATATCTGGTGTGAATGAGAAATGACGACTGCTCTATGTATTCACGCATATCATAAGACGTACCTGCAGATTTGGACCAGTTAAAAGGGATGCTGCAAATAATCATCTGTGCAGATATGATCTGGTTTTCTACAGATATCTGTTTGTGAATGAGAAATGACGACTGCTCTATGTATACACGCATATCACAAGACGTATCTGCAGATTTAGTCAAGATAAAAACGATGCTGCAAATAATCATCTGTCTAGATATGATCTGATTTTCTACAGATATCTGTTTGTGAATGAGAAATGACGACTGCTCTATGTATTCACGCATTTCATAAGACGTATCTGCAGATTTGGACCAGATAAAAGGGGTGCTGCAAATAATCATCTGTGCAGATATGATCTAGTTTTTTAAAGATATCTGTTTGTGAATGAGAAATGACGAATGCTCTATGGATATGTACGTATATCACAAGACGTAATCTGCAGATTTGGTCCAGATAAAAGGGGTGTTGCTAATAATCATCTGTTCAGATATGAGCTGGTTTTCTACAGATATCTGTGAATGAGAAATGACGATTTCTCTATGTATTCATGCATATCGCAGACGTAATCTGCAGATTTGGTCTGAATAAAAGGGATGCTGCAAATAATCATCTGTGTAGATATGATCTAGTTTTTTAAAAATATCTGTTTGTTAATAAGAAATGACAACTGATCTATGTATATTGACGTATATTAAAAGTCGTATTCTGCAGATTTGGTCCAGATAAAAGGGATGCTGCAAATAATCATCTGTTCAGATATGAGCTGGTTTTCTACAGATATCTGTGAATGAGAAATGACGATTGCTCTATGTATTCATGCATATCGCAGACGTAATCTGCAGATTTGGTCTGAATAAAAGGGATGCTGCAAATAATCATCTGTGTAGATATGATCTAGTTTTTTAAAAATATCTGCTTGTGAATATGAAATGACAACTGCTCTATGTATATTTGCGTATATCAATAGTCGTATTCTGCAGATTTGGACCAGATAAAAGGGATGCTGCAAATAAACATCTGTGCAGATATGATCTACTTTTCTTCAGATATCTGTTTGTGAATGAGAAATGACGATTGCTCTATGTATTGACGCATATCAGAAGACGTAATCTGCAGATTTTGTCCGGATTAAAGTATGTATATTTGCGTATATCAATAGCCGTATTCTGCAGATTTGGACCAGATAAAAGGGATGCTGCGGATAATCATCTGTGCAGATATGATCTGGTTTTCTACAGATATCTGCTTGTGAATATGAAATGACAACTGCTCTATGTATATTTGCGTATATCAAAAGTAGTATTCTGCAGATTTGGACCGGATAAAAGGGATGCTGCAAATAATCAGATATGATCTGGTTTTCTACAGATATCTGTGAATGAGAAATGACGATTGCTCTATGTATTCACGCATATCAGAAGACGTAATCTGCAGATATTGTCCGGATTAAAGGGATGCTGCGGATAATCATCTGTGCAGATATGATCTGGTTTTCTACAGATATCTGCTTGTGAATATGAAATGGCAACTGCTCTATGTATATTTGCGTATATCAAAAGTAGTATTCTGCAGATTTGGACCGGATAAAAGGGATGCTGCAAATAATCAGATATGATCTGGTTTTCTACAGATATCTGTGAATGAGAAATGACGATTGCTCTATGTATTCACGCATATCAGAAGACGTAATCTGCAGTTTTTGACCAGATAAAACGGATGCTGCAAATAATCATCTGTGCAGATATGATATACTTTTCTGCAGATATCTGTTTGTGAATGAGAAATGACGATTGCTCTATGTATTCACGCATATCAGAAGACGTAATCTGCATATTTTGTCCGGATGAAAGGCATGCTGCAAATAATCATCTGTTCGGATATGATTTGGTTTTCTTCAGATATCTGTTTGTGAATGAGAAATGACGATTGCTCTATGTATTCACGCATACAGAAGACGTAATCTGCAGATTTTGTCCGGATGAAAGGGATGCTGCGGATAATCATCTGTTCAGATATGATCTGGGTTTCTACAGATATCTGCTTGTGAATATGAAATGACAACTGCTCTATGTATATTTGCGTATATCAAAAGTAGTATTCTGCAGATTTGGACCGGATAAAAGGGATGCTGCAAATAATCAGATATGATCTGGTTTTCTACAGATATCTGTGAATGAGAAATGACGATTGCTCTATGTATTCACGCATATCAGAAGACGTAATCTGCAGATATTGTCCGGATTAAAGGGATGCTGCGGATAATCATCTGTGCAGATATGATCTGGTTTTCTACAGATATCTGCTTGTGAATATGAAATGACAACTGCTCTATGTATATTTGCGTATATCAAAAGTAGTATTCTGCAGATTTGGACCGGATAAAAGGACTGCTGCAATTAATCATCTGTAAATATATATGATTTGGTGTATTAAATATATCTGTTTTTTAATAAGATATGATAACTACTCTATGTATATTTGCGTATATCAAATGTCGTATTCTGCAGTTTTTGACCAGATAAAACGGATGCTGCAAATAATCATCTGTGCAGATATGATATACTTTTCTGCAGATATCTGTTTGTGAATGAGAAATGACGATTGCTCTATGTATTCACGCATATCAGAAGACGTAATCTGCAGATTTTGTCCGGGTGAAAGGGATGCTGCGGATAATCATCTGTTCAGATATGATCTGGTTTTCTAGAGATATCTGTTTGTGAATGAGAAATGACAACTGCTCTATTTATATTTACGTATATCACAAGACGTAATCTGCTGATTTGGTCCAGATAAAAGGGATGCTTCGAATAATCATCTGTAAATATATATGATTTGGTGTATTAAATATATCTGTTTGTTAATAAGAAATAACAACTGCTCTATCTATATTTACGTATATCACAAGACGTAATCTGCTAATTTGGACCAGATAAAAGGGATGCTGCAAATAATCATCTTTTCGGATATGATCTGGTTTTCTACAGATATCTGTTTGTGAATAAGAAATGACAACTGCTCTATGTATATTTACGTATATTACAAGACGTATTCTGCAGATTTGGTCCAGATAAAAGGGATGCTGCAAATAATCATCTGTTCAGATATGAGCTGGTTTTCTACAGATATCTGTGAATGAGAAATGACGATTGCTCTATGTATTCATGCATATCGCAGACGTAATCTGCAGATTTGGTCTGAATAAAAGGGATGCTGCAAATAATCATCTGTTCAGATATGATCTGGTTTTCTACAGATATCTGTGAATGAGAAATGACGATTGCTCTATGTATTCACGAATATCACAGACGTAATCTGCAGATTTGGTCCGGATGAAAGGGATGCTGCAAATAATCATCTGTGCTGATATGATCTGGTTTTCTACAGATATCTGTTTGTGAATGAGAAATGACGATTGCTCTATGTATTCATGCATATCGCAGACGTAATCTGCAGTTTTGGTCTGAATAAAAGGGATGCTGCAAATAATCATCTGTTCAGATATGATCTGGTTTTCTACAGATATCTGTGAATGAGAAATGACGATTGCTCTATGTATTCACGCATATCACAGACGTAATCTGCAGATTTGGTCCGGATGAAAGGGATGCTGCAAATAATCATCTGTGCAGATATGATATACTTTTCTGCAGATATCTGTTTGTGAATGAGAAATGACGATTGCTCTATGTATTCACGCATATCAGAAGACGTAATCTGCATATTTTGTCCGGATGAAAGGCATGCTGCAAATAATCATCTGTTCGGATATGATTTGGTTTTCTTCATATATCTGTTTGTGAATGAGAAATGACGATTGCTCTATGTATTCACGCATACAGAAGACGTAATCTGCAGATTTTGTCCGGATGAAAGGCATGCTGCAAATAATCATCTGTTCGGATATGATCTGGGTTTCTACAGATATCTGTTTGTGAATAAGAAATGACAACTGCTCTATGTATATTTACTTACATTAAAAGTCGTATTCTGCAGATTTGGTCCAGATAAAAGGGGTGCTGCAAATAATCATCTGTGCAGATATGATCTGGTTTTCTACAGATATCTGTTTGTGAATAAGAAATGACAACCGCTCTATGTATATTTACGTACATCACAAGACGTAATCTGCAGATTTGGTCCAGATAAAAGGGATGCTACAAATAATCATCTGTATAGATATGATCTAGTTTTTTAAAAATATCTGTTTGTTAATAAGAAATAACTGATCTATGTATATTTACGTATATTAAAAGTCGTATGCTGCAGATTTGGTCCAGATAAAAGGGGTGCTGCAAATAATCATCTGTTCAGATATGAGCTGGTTTTCTACAGATATCTGTGAATGAGAAAGGACGATTGCTCTATGTATTCATGCATATCGCAGACGTAATCTGCAGATTTGGTCTGAATAAAAGGGATGCTGCAAATAATCATCTGTGTAGATATGATCTGGTTTTCTACAGATATCTGTTTGTGAATAAGAAATGACAACTGATCTATGTATATTTAAGTATATTAAAAGTCGTATTCTGCAGATTTGGTCCAGATAAAAGGGATGCTTCGAATAATCATCTGTGCAGATATGATCTAGTTTTCTACAGATATCTGTTTGTGAATGAGAACTGACGACTGCTTCTTTGTATTCGCGCATATCTCAAGACGCAATCTGCAGATTTGATCCAGATGTTGCAAATAATCATTTTTGCAGATATGATTTGGTGTTTTAAAAATATCTGTTTGTGAATAAGAAATGACAACTGCTCTATGTATATTTACGTACATCACAAAACGTAATCTGCAGATTTGGTCCAGATAAAAGGGATGCTACAAATAATCATCTGTATAGATATGATCTAGTTTTTTAAAAATATCTGTTTGTTAATAAGAAATGACAACTGCTCTATGTATATTTGCGTATATCAATAGTCGTATTCTGCAGATTTGGACCAGATAAAAGGGATGCTGCAAATAAACATCTGTGCAGATATGATCTACTTTTCTTCAGATATCTGTTTGTGAATGAGAAATGACGATTGCTCTATGTATTCACGCATATCAGAAGACGTAATCTGCAGATTTTGTCCGGATTAAAGTATGTATATTTGCGTATATCAATAGTCGTATTCTGCAGATTTGGACCAGATAAAAGGGATGCTGCGGATAATCATCTGTGCAGATATGATCTGGTTTTCTACAGATATCTGCTTGTGAATATGAAATGACAACTGCTCTATGTATATTTGCGTATATCAAAAGTAGTATTCTGCAGATTTGGACCGGATAAAAGGGATGCTGCAAATAATCAGATATGATCTGGTTTTCTACAGATATCTGTGAATGAGAAATGACGATTGCTCTATGTATTCACGCATATCAGAAGACGTAATCTGCAGATATTGCCCGGATTAAAGGGATGCTGCGGATAATCATCTGTGCAGATATGATCTGGTTTTCTACAGATATCTGCTTGTGAATATGAAATGACAACTGCTCTATGTATATTTGCGAATATCAAAAGTAGTATTCTGCAGATTTGGACCGGATAAAAGGGATGCTGCAAATAATCAGATATGATCTGGTTTTCTACAGATATCTGTGAATGAGAAATGACGATTGCTCTATGTATTCACGCATATCAGAAGACGTAATCTGCAGTTTTTGACCAGATAAAACGGATGCTGCAAATAATCATCTGTGCAGATATGATATACTTTTCTGCAGATATCTGTTTGTGAATGAGAAATGACGATTGCTCTATGTATTCACGCATATCAGAAGACGTAATCTGCATATTTTGTCCGGATGAAAGGCATGCTGCAAATAATCATCTGTTCGGATATGATTTGGTTTTCTTCAGATATCTGTTTGTGAATGAGAAATGACGATTGCTCTATGTATTCACGCATACAGAAGACGTAATCTGCAGATTTTGTCCGGATGAAAGGGATGCTGCGGATAATCATCTGTTCAGATATGATCTGGGTTTCTACAGATATCTGTTTGTGAATAAGAAATGACAACTGCTCTATGTATATTTACTTACATTAAAAGTCGTATTCTGCAGATTTGGTCCAGATAAAAGGGAAGCTTCGAATAATCATCTGTGCAGATATGAGCTGGTTTTTTAAAGATATCTTTTTGTTAATAAGAAATGACAACTGCTCTATGTATATTTACGTATATCACAAGACGTATTCTGCAGATTTGGTCCAGATAAAAGGGGTGCTGCAAATAATCATCTGTGCAGATATGATCTGGTTTTCTACAGATATCTGTTTGTGAATAAGAAATGACAACCGCTCTATGTATATTTACGTACATCACAAGACGTAATCTGCAGATTTGGTCCAGATAAAAGGGATGCTACAAATAATCATCTGCATAGATATGATCTAGTTTTTTAAAAATATCTGTTTGTTAATAAGAAATAACTGATCTATGTATATTTACGTATATTAAAAGTCGTATGCTGCAGATTTGGTCCAGATAAAAGGGGTGCTGCAAATAATCATCTGTTCAGATATGATCTGGTTTTCTACAGATATCTGTGAATGAGAAAGGACGATTGCTCTATGTATTCATGCATATCGCAGACGTAATCTGCAGATTTGGTCCGGATGAAAGGGATGCTGCAAATAATCATCTGTGCAGATATGATCTGGTTTTCTACAGATATCTGTTTGTGAATAAGAAATGACAACTGATCTATGTATATTTACGTATATTAAAAGTCGTATTCTGCAGATTTGGTCCAGATAAAAGGGATGCTTCGAATAATCATCTGTGCATATATGATCTAGTTTTCTACAGATATCTGTTTGTGAATGAGAACTGACGACTGCTTCTTTGTATTCGCGCATATCTCAAGACGCAATCTGCAGATTTGATCCAGATGTTGCAAATAATCATTTTTGCAGATATGATTTGGTGTTTTAAAAATATCTGTTTGTGAATAAGAAATGACAACTGCTCTATGTATATTTACGTACATCACAAGACGTAATCTGCAGATTTGGTCCAGATAAAAGGGATGCTACAAATAATCATCTGTATAGATATGATCTAGTTTTTTAAAAATATCTGTTTGTTAATAAGAAATAACTGATCTATGTATATTTACGTATATTAAAAGTCGTATGCTGCAGATTTGGTCCAGATAAAAGGGGTGCTGCAAATAATCATCTGTTCAGATATGAGCTGGTTTTCTACAGATATCTGTGAATGAGAAAGGACGATTGCTCTATGTATTCATGCATATCGCAGACGTAATCTGCAGATTTGGTCTGAATAAAAGGGATGCTGCAAATAATCATCTGTGTAGATATGATCTAGTTTTTTAAAAATATCTGTTTGTTAATAAGAAATGACAACTGCTCTATGTATATTTGCGTATATCAAATGTCGTATTCTGCAGTTTTTGACCAGATAAAACGGATGCTGCAAATAATCATCTGTGCAGATATGATCTACTTTTCTTCAGATATCTGTTTGTGAATGAGAAATGACGATTGCTCTATGTATTCACGCAAATCAGAAGACGTAATCTGCAGATTTTGTCCGGATGAAAGGGATGCTGCGGATAATCATCTGTGCAGATATGATCTGGTTTTCTACAGATATCTGTTTGTGAATAAGAAATGACAACTGCTCTATGTATATTTGCGTATATCAATAGTCGTATTCTGCAGATTTGGACCAGATAAAAGAAATGCTGCAAATAATCATCTGTTCAGATATGATCTGGTTTTCTACAGATATCTGTGAATGAGAAATGACGATTGCTCTATGTATTCACGCATATCACAGACGTAATCTGCAGATTTGGTCCGGATGAAAGGGATGCTGCAAATAATCATCTGTGCAGATATGATCTGGTTTTCTACAGATATCTGTTTGTGAATAAGAAATGACAACTGATCTATGTATATTTACGTATATTAAAAGTCTTATTCTGCAGATTCGGTCCAGATAAAAGGGATGCTTCGAATAATCATCTGTGCAGATATGATCTAGTTTTCTACAGATATCTGTTTGTGAATAAGAAATGACAACCGCTCTATGTATATTTACGTACATCACAAGACGTAATCTGCAGATTTGGTCCAGATAAAAGGGATGCTACAAATAATCATCTGTATAGATATGATCTAGTTTTTTAAAAATATCTGTTTGTTAATAAGAAATAACTGATCTATGTATATTTACGTATATTAAAAGTCGTATGCTGCAGATTTGGTCCAGATAAAAGGGGTGCTGCAAATAATCATCTGTTCAGATATGATCTGGTTTTCTACAGATATCTGTGAATGAGAAAGGACGATTGCTCTATGTATTCATGCATATCGCAGACGTAATCTGCAGATTTGGTCCGGATGAAAGGGATGCTGCAAATAATCATCTGTGCAGATATGATCTGGTTTTCTACAGATATCTGTTTGTGAATAAGAAATGACAACTGATCTATGTATATTTAAGTATATTAAAAGTCGTATTCTGCAGATTTGGTCCAGATAAAAGGGATGCTTCGAATAATCATCTGTGCAGATATGATCTAGTTTTCTACAGATATCTGTTTGTGAATGAGAACTGACGACTGCTTCTTTGTATTCGCGCATATCTCAAGACGCAATCTGCAGATTTGATCCAGATGTTGCAAATAATCATTTTTGCAGATATGATTTGGTGTTTTAAAAATATCTGTTTGTGAATAAGAAATGACAACTGCTCTATGTATATTTACGTACATCACAAAACGTAATCTGCAGATTTGGTCCAGATAAAAGGGATGCTACAAATAATCATCTGTATAGATATGATCTAGTTTTTTAAAAATATCTGTTTGTTAATAAGAAATAACTGATCTATGTATATTTACGTATATTAAAAGTCGTATGCTGCAGATTTGGTCCAGATAAAAGGGGTGCTGCAAATAATCATCTGTTCAGATATGAGCTGGTTTTCTACAGATATCTGTGAATGAGAAAGGACGATTGCTCTATGTATTCATGCATATCGCAGACGTAATCTGCAGATTTGGTCTGAATAAAAGGGATGCTGCAAATAATCATCTGTGTAGATATGATCTAGTTTTTTAAAAATATCTGTTTGTTAATAAGAAATGACAACTGCTCTATGTATATTTGCGTATATCAAATGTCGTATTCTGCAGTTTTTGACCAGATAAAACGGATGCTGCAAATAATCATCTGTGCAGATATGATCTACTTTTCTTCAGATATCTGTTTGTGAATGAGAAATGACGATTGCTCTATGTATTCACGCAAATCAGAAGACGTAATCTGCAGATTTTGTCCGGATGAAAGGGATGCTGCGGATAATCATCTGTGCAGATATGATCTGGTTTTCTACAGATATCTGTTTGTGAATAAGAAATGACAACTGCTCTATGTATATGTACGTATATCACAAGACGTATTCTGCAGATTTGGACCAGATAAAAGGGGTGCTGCAAATAATCATCTGTGCAGATATGATCTAGTTTTATAAAGATATCTGTTTGTGAATGAGAAATGACGACTGCTCTATGTATTCACGCATATCATAAGACGTACCTGCAGATTTGGACCAGTTAAAAGGGATGCTGCAAATAATCATCTGTGCAGATATGATCTGGTTTTCTACAGATATCTGTGAATGAGAAATGACGACTGCTCTATGTATTCACGCATATCATAAGACGTACCTGCAGATTTGGACCAGTTAAAAGGGATGCTGCAAATAATCATCTGTGTATATATGATCTGATTTTCTACTGACATCTGTTTGTGAATGAGAAATGACGAATGCTCTATGTATATGTACGTATATCACAAGACGTATTCTGCAGATTTGGACCAGATAAAAGGGGTGCTGCAAATAATCATCTGTGCAGATATGATCTAGTTTTATAAAGATATCTGGTGTGAATGAGAAATGACGACTGCTCTATGTATTCACGCATATCATAAGACGTACCTGCAGATTTGGACCAGTTAAAAGGGATGCTGCAAATAATCATCTGTGCAGATATGATCTGGTTTTCTACAGATATCTGTTTGTGAATGAGAAATGACGACTGCTCTATGTATACACGCATATCACAAGACGTATCTGCAGATTTAGTCAAGATAAAAACGATGCTGCAAATAATCATCTGTCTAGATATGATCTGATTTTCTACAGATATCTGTTTGTGAATGAGAAATGACGACTGCTCTATGTATTCACGCATTTCATAAGACGTATCTGCAGATTTGGACCAGATAAAAGGGGTGCTGCAAATAATCATCTGTGCAGATATGATCTAGTTTTTTAAAGATATCTGTTTGTGAATGAGAAATGACGAATGCTCTATGGATATGTACGTATATCACAAGACGTAATCTGCAGATTTGGTCCAGATAAAAGGGGTGTTGCTAATAATCATCTGTTCAGATATGAGCTGGTTTTCTACAGATATCTGTGAATGAGAAATGACGATTTCTCTATGTATTCATGCATATCGCAGACGTAATCTGCAGATTTGGTCTGAATAAAAGGGATGCTGCAAATAATCATCTGTGTAGATATGATCTAGTTTTTTAAAAATATCTGTTTGTTAATAAGAAATGACAACTGATCTATGTATATTGACGTATATTAAAAGTCGTATTCTGCAGATTTGGTCCAGATAAAAGGGATGCTGCAAATAATCATCTGTTCAGATATGAGCTGGTTTTCTACAGATATCTGTGAATGAGAAATGACGATTGCTCTATGTATTCATGCATATCGCAGACGTAATCTGCAGATTTGGTCTGAATAAAAGGGATGCTGCAAATAATCATCTGTGTAGATATGATCTAGTTTTTTAAAAATATCTGCTTGTGAATATGAAATGACAACTGCTCTATGTATATTTGCGTATATCAATAGTCGTATTCTGCAGATTTGGACCAGATAAAAGGGATGCTGCAAATAAACATCTGTGCAGATATGATCTACTTTTCTTCAGATATCTGTTTGTGAATGAGAAATGACGATTGCTCTATGTATTGACGCATATCAGAAGACGTAATCTGCAGATTTTGTCCGGATTAAAGTATGTATATTTGCGTATATCAATAGCCGTATTCTGCAGATTTGGACCAGATAAAAGGGATGCTGCGGATAATCATCTGTGCAGATATGATCTGGTTTTCTACAGATATCTGCTTGTGAATATGAAATGACAACTGCTCTATGTATATTTGCGTATATCAAAAGTAGTATTCTGCAGATTTGGACCGGATAAAAGGGATGCTGCAAATAATCAGATATGATCTGGTTTTCTACAGATATCTGTGAATGAGAAATGACGATTGCTCTATGTATTCACGCATATCAGAAGACGTAATCTGCAGATATTGTCCGGATTAAAGGGATGCTGCGGATAATCATCTGTGCAGATATGATCTGGTTTTCTACAGATATCTGCTTGTGAATATGAAATGGCAACTGCTCTATGTATATTTGCGTATATCAAAAGTAGTATTCTGCAGATTTGGACCGGATAAAAGGGATGCTGCAAATAATCAGATATGATCTGGTTTTCTACAGATATCTGTGAATGAGAAATGACGATTGCTCTATGTATTCACGCATATCAGAAGACGTAATCTGCAGTTTTTGACCAGATAAAACGGATGCTGCAAATAATCATCTGTGCAGATATAATCTTATTTCTAAAGATATCTGTTTGTAAATGAAAAATGACGACTACTCTATGTATTCACGCATATCACAAGACGTATCTGCAGATTTGGTCCAGATAAAAAGGATGCTGCAAATAATCATCTGTGTATATATGACCTGATTTTCTACAGACATCTGTATGTGAATGAGAAATGACGAATGTTCTATGTATTCACGCATTTCATAAGACGTATCAGATGATTTGGTCAAGATAAAAGGGATGCTGCAAATAATCATCTGTGCAGATATAATCTTATTTCTGAAGATATCTGTTTGTAAATGAAAAATGACGACTGCTCCTTTATATTCACGCATATCTCAAGACATAACTGCTGATTTGGTCCAGATAAAAGGGGTGCTGCAAATAATCATCTGTGCAGATATGATCTAGTTTTATAAAGATATCTGTTTGTGAATGAGAAATGACGACTGCTCTATGTATTCACGCATATCACAAGACGTATCTGCAGATTTGGTCCAGATAAAAAGGATGCTGCAAATAATCATCTGTGTATATATGATCTGATTTTCTACAGACATCTGTATGTGAATGAGAAATTACGAATGCTCTATGTATATGTACGTATATCACAAGACGTATCCTGCAGATTTGGTCCAGATAAAAGGGGTGCTGCTAATAATCATCTGTAAATATATATGATTTGGTGTTTTAAAGATATCTGTTTGTGATTGAGAAATGACGACTGCTCTATGTATTCACGCATATCACAAGACGTATCTGATGATTTGGTCACGATAAAAGGGATGCTGCAAATAATCATCTGGGCTGATATAATCTTATTTCTGAAGATATCTGTTTGTAAATGAAAAATGACGACTGCTCCTTTGTATTCACGCATATTTCAAGACATAAACTGCTGATTTGGCCCAGATAAAAGGGGTGCTGCAAATAATCATCTGTGCAGATATCATCTAGTTTTATAAAGATATCTGTTTGTGAATGAGAAATGACGACTGCTCTATGTATTCACGCATATCACAAGACGTATCTGCAGATTTGGTCAAGATAAAAGCGATGCTGCAAATAATCATCTGTGCAGATATAATCTTATTTCTAAAGATATCTGTTTGTAAATGAAAAATGACGACTACTCTATGTATTCACGCATATCACAAGACGTATCTGCAGATTTGGTCCAGATAAAAAGGATGCTGCAAATAATCATCTGTGTATATATGACCTGATTTTCTACAGACATCTGTATGTGAATGAGAAATGACGAATGTTCTATGTATTCACGCATTTCATAAGACGTATCTGCAGATTTGGTCCAGATAAAAAGGATGCTGCAAATAATCATCTGTGTATATATGACCTGATTTTCTACAGACATCTGTATGTGAATGAGAAATGACGAATGTTCTATGTATTCACGCATTTCATAAGACGTATCAGATGATTTGGTCAAGATAAAAGGGATGCTGCAAATAATCATCTGTGCAGATATAATCTTATTTCTGAAGATATCTGTTTGTAAATGAAAAATGACGACTGCTCCTTTATATTCACGCATATCTCAAGACATAACTGCTGATTTGGTCCAGATAAAAGGGGTGCTGCAAATAATCATCTGTGCAGATATGATCTAGTTTTATAAAGATATCTGTTTGTGAATGAGAAATGACGACTGCTCTATGTATTCACGCATATCATAAGACGTATCTGCAGATTTGGACCAGTTAAAAGGGATGCTGCAAATAATCATCTGTGCAGATATGATCTGGTTTTCTACAGATATCTGTTTGTGAATAAGAAATGACAACTGCTCTATGTATATTTACGTACATTAAAAGTCGTATTCTGCAGATTTGGTCCAGATAAAAAAGATGCTGCAAATAATCATCTGTGTATATATATGATTTGGTGTTTTAAAGATATCTGTTTGTGAATGAGAACTGACGACTGCTTCTTTGTATCCGCGCATATCACAAGACATAAACTGCAGATTTGGACCAGATAAAAGGGATGCTGCAAATAATCATCTGTGCAGATATAATCTTATTTCTGAAGATATCTTGTTGTGAAAGAGAAATGACGACTGTTCTATGTAATCACGCATATATCAAGACATAAACTGCTGATTTGGTCCAGATAAAAGGGGTGCTGCAAATAATCATCTGTGCAGATATGATCTAGTTTTTTAAAGATATTTGTTTGTGAATGAGAAATCACAACTGCTCTATGTATTCACGCATATCACAAGACGTAACTGCAGATTTGGTCAAGATAAAAGGGATGCTGCAAATAATCATCTGTGTATATATGATCTGATTTTCTACTGACATCTGTTTGTGAATGAGAAATGACGAATGCTCTATGTATATGTACGTATATCACAAGACGTATTCTGCAGATTTGGACCAGATAAAAGGGGTGCTGCAAATAATCATCTGTGCAGATATGATCTAGTTTTATAAAGATATCTGTTTGTGAATGAGAAATGACGACTGCTCTATGTATATGTACGTATATCACAAGACGTATTCTGCAGATTTGGACCAGATAAAAGGGGTGCTGCAAATAATCATCTGTGTATATATGATCTGATTTTCTACTGACATCTGTTTGTGAATGAGAAATGACGAATGCTCTATGTATATGTACGTATATCACAAGACGTATTCTGCAGATTTGGACCAGATAAAAGGGGTGCTGCAAATAATCATCTGTGCAGATATGATCTAGTTTTATAAAGATATCTGTTTGTGAATGAGAAATGACGACTGCTCTATGTATTCACGCATATCATAAGACGTACCTGCAGATTTGGACCAGTTAAAAGGGATGCTGCAAATAATCATCTGTGCAGATATGATCTGGTTTTCTACAGATATCTGTGAATGAGAAATGACGACTGCTCTATGTATTCACGCATATCATAAGACGTACCTGCAGATTTGGACCAGTTAAAAGGGATGCTGCAAATAATCATCTGTGTATATATGATCTGATTTTCTACTGACATCTGTTTGTGAATGAGAAATGACGAATGCTCTATGTATATGTACGTATATCACAAGACGTATTCTGCAGATTTGGACCAGATAAAAGGGGTGCTGCAAATAATCATCTGTGCAGATATGATCTAGTTTTATAAAGATATCTGGTGTGAATGAGAAATGACGACTGCTCTATGTATTCACGCATATCATAAGACGTACCTGCAGATTTGGACCAGTTAAAAGGGATGCTGCAAATAATCATCTGTGCAGATATGATCTGGTTTTCTACAGATATCTGTTTGTGAATGAGAAATGACGACTGCTCTATGTATACACGCATATCACAAGACGTATCTGCAGATTTAGTCAAGATAAAAACGATGCTGCAAATAATCATCTGTCTAGATATGATCTGATTTTCTACAGATATCTGTTTGTGAATGAGAAATGACGACTGCTCTATGTATTCACGCATTTCATAAGACGTATCTGCAGATTTGGACCAGATAAAAGGGGTGCTGCAAATAATCATCTGTGCAGATATGATCTAGTTTTTTAAAGATATCTGTTTGTGAATGAGAAATGACGAATGCTCTATGGATATGTACGTATATCACAAGACGTAATCTGCAGATTTGGTCCAGATAAAAGGGGTGTTGCTAATAATCATCTGTTCAGATATGAGCTGGTTTTCTACAGATATCTGTGAATGAGAAATGACGATTTCTCTATGTATTCATGCATATCGCAGACGTAATCTGCAGATTTGGTCTGAATAAAAGGGATGCTGCAAATAATCATCTGTGTAGATATGATCTAGTTTTTTAAAAATATCTGTTTGTTAATAAGAAATGACAACTGATCTATGTATATTGACGTATATTAAAAGTCGTATTCTGCAGATTTGGTCCAGATAAAAGGGATGCTGCAAATAATCATCTGTTCAGATATGAGCTGGTTTTCTACAGATATCTGTGAATGAGAAATGACGATTGCTCTATGTATTCATGCATATCGCAGACGTAATCTGCAGATTTGGTCTGAATAAAAGGGATCCTGCAAATAATCATCTGTGTAGATATGATCTAGTTTTTTAAAAATATCTGCTTGTGAATATGAAATGACAACTGCTCTATGTATATTTGCGTATATCAATAGTCGTATTCTGCAGATTTGGACCAGATAAAAGGGATGCTGCAAATAAACATCTGTGCAGATATGATCTACTTTTCTTCAGATATCTGTTTGTGAATGAGAAATGACGATTGCTCTATGTATTGACGCATATCAGAAGACGTAATCTGCAGATTTTGTCCGGATTAAAGTATGTATATTTGCGTATATCAATAGCCGTATTCTGCAGATTTGGACCAGATAAAAGGGATGCTGCGGATAATCATCTGTGCAGATATGATCTGGTTTTCTACAGATATCTGCTTGTGAATATGAAATGACAACTGCTCTATGTATATTTGCGTATATCAAAAGTAGTATTCTGCAGATTTGGACCGGATAAAAGGGATGCTGCAAATAATCAGATATGATCTGGTTTTCTACAGATATCTGTGAATGAGAAATGACGATTGCTCTATGTATTCACGCATATCAGAAGACGTAATCTGCAGATATTGTCCGGATTAAAGGGATGCTGCGGATAATCATCTGTGCAGATATGATCTGGTTTTCTACAGATATCTGCTTGTGAATATGAAATGGCAACTGCTCTATGTATATTTGCGTATATCAAAAGTAGTATTCTGCAGATTTGGACCGGATAAAAGGGATGCTGCAAATAATCAGATATGATCTGGTTTTCTACAGATATCTGTGAATGAGAAATGACGATTGCTCTATGTATTCACGCATATCAGAAGACGTAATCTGCAGTTTTTGACCAGATAAAACGGATGCTGCAAATAATCATCTGTGCAGATATGATATACTTTTCTGCAGATATCTGTTTGTGAATGAGAAATGACGATTGCTCTATGTATTCACGCATATCAGAAGACGTAATCTGCATATTTTGTCCGGATGAAAGGCATGCTGCAAATAATCATCTGTTCGGATATGATTTGGTTTTCTTCAGATATCTGTTTGTGAATGAGAAATGACGATTGCTCTATGTATTCACGCATACAGAAGACGTAATCTGCAGATTTTGTCCGGATGAAAGGGATGCTGCGGATAATCATCTGTTCAGATATGATCTGGGTTTCTACAGATATCTGCTTGTGAATATGAAATGACAACTGCTCTATGTATATTTGCGTATATCAAAAGTAGTATTCTGCAGATTTGGACCGGATAAAAGGGATGCTGCAAATAATCAGATATGATCTGGTTTTCTACAGATATCTGTGAATGAGAAATGACGATTGCTCTATGTATTCACGCATATCAGAAGACGTAATCTGCAGATATTGTCCGGATTAAAGGGATGCTGCGGATAATCATCTGTGCAGATATGATCTGGTTTTCTACAGATATCTGCTTGTGAATATGAAATGACAACTGCTCTATGTATATTTGCGTATATCAAAAGTAGTATTCTGCAGATTTGGACCGGATAAAAGGACTGCTGCAATTAATCATCTGTAAATATATATGATTTGGTGTATTAAATATATCTGTTTTTTAATAAGATATGATAACTACTCTATGTATATTTGCGTATATCAAATGTCGTATTCTGCAGTTTTTGACCAGATAAAACGGATGCTGCAAATAATCATCTGTGCAGATATGATATACTTTTCTGCAGATATCTGTTTGTGAATGAGAAATGACGATTGCTCTATGTATTCACGCATATCAGAAGACGTAATCTGCAGATTTTGTCCGGGTGAAAGGGATGCTGCGGATAATCATCTGTTCAGATATGATCTGGTTTTCTAGAGATATCTGTTTGTGAATGAGAAATGACAACTGCTCTATTTATATTTACGTATATCACAAGACGTAATCTGCTGATTTGGTCCAGATAAAAGGGATGCTTCGAATAATCATCTGTAAATATATATGATTTGGTGTATTAAATATATCTGTTTGTTAATAAGAAATAACAACTGCTCTATCTATATTTACGTATATCACAAGACGTAATCTGCTAATTTGGACCAGATAAAAGGGATGCTGCAAATAATCATCTTTTCGGATATGATCTGGTTTTCTACAGATATCTGTGAATGAGAAATGACGATTGCTCTATGTATTCATGCATATCGCAGACGTAATCTGCAGATTTGGTCTGAATAAAAGGGATGCTGCAAATAATCATCTGTTCAGATATGATCTGGTTTTCTACAGATATCTGTGAATGAGAAATGACGATTGCTCTATGTATTCACGAATATCACAGACGTAATCTGCAGATTTGGTCCGGATGAAAGGGATGCTGCAAATAATCATCTGTGCTGATATGATCTGGTTTTCTACAGATATCTGTTTGTGAATGAGAAATGACGATTGCTCTATGTATTCATGCATATCGCAGACGTAATCTGCAGTTTTGGTCTGAATAAAAGGGATGCTGCAAATAATCATCTGTTCAGATATGATCTGGTTTTCTACAGATATCTGTGAATGAGAAATGACGATTGCTCTATGTATTCACGCATATCACAAACGTAATCTGCAGATTTGGTCCGGATGAAAGGGATGCTGCAAATAATCATCTGTGCAGATATGATATACTTTTCTGCAGATATCTGTTTGTGAATGAGAAATGACGATTGCTCTATGTATTCACGCATATCAGAAGACGTAATCTGCATATTTTGTCCGGATGAAAGGCATGCTGCAAATAATCATCTGTTCGGATATGATTTGGTTTTCTTCATATATCTGTTTGTGAATGAGAAATGACGATTGCTCTATGTATTCACGCATACAGAAGACGTAATCTGCAGATTTTGTCCGGATGAAAGGCATGCTGCAAATAATCATCTGTTCGGATATGATCTGGGTTTCTACAGATATCTGTTTGTGAATAAGAAATGACAACTGCTCTATGTATATTTACTTACATTAAAAGTCGTATTCTGCAGATTTGGTCCAGATAAAAGGGGTGCTGCAAATAATCATCTGTGCAGATATGATCTGGTTTTCTACAGATATCTGTTTGTGAATAAGAAATGACAACCGCTCTATGTATATTTACGTACATCACAAGACGTAATCTGCAGATTTGGTCCAGATAAAAGGGATGCTACAAATAATCATCTGTATAGATATGATCTAGTTTTTTAAAAATATCTGTTTGTTAATAAGAAATAACTGATCTATGTATATTTACGTATATTAAAAGTCGTATGCTGCAGATTTGGTCCAGATAAAAGGGGTGCTGCAAATAATCATCTGTTCAGATATGAGCTGGTTTTCTACAGATATCTGTGAATGAGAAAGGACGATTGCTCTATGTATTCATGCATATCGCAGACGTAATCTGCAGATTTGGTCTGAATAAAAGGGATGCTGCAAATAATCATCTGTGTAGATATGATCTAGTTTTTTAAAAATATCTGTTTGTTAATAAGAAATGACAACTGCTCTATGTATATTTGCGTATATCAATAGTCGTATTCTGCAGATTTGGACCAGATAAAAGGGATGCTGCAAATAAACATCTGTGCAGATATGATCTACTTTTCTTCAGATATCTGTTTGTGAATGAGAAATGACGATTGCTCTATGTATTCACGCATATCAGAAGACGTAATCTGCAGATTTTGTCCGGATTAAAGTATGTATATTTGCGTATATCAATAGTCGTATTCTGCAGATTTGGACCAGATAAAAGGGATGCTGCGGATAATCATCTGTGCAGATATGATCTGGTTTTCTACAGATATCTGCTTGTGAATATGAAATGACAACTGCTCTATGTATATTTGCGTATATCAAAAGTAGTATTCTGCAGATTTGGACCGGATAAAAGGGATGCTGCAAATAATCAGATATGATCTGGTTTTCTACAGATATCTGTGAATGAGAAATGACGATTGCTCTATGTATTCACGCATATCAGAAGACGTAATCTGCAGATATTGCCCGGATTAAAGGGATGCTGCGGATAATCATCTGTGCAGATATGATCTGGTTTTCTACAGATATCTGCTTGTGAATATGAAATGACAACTGCTCTATGTATATTTGCGAATATCAAAAGTAGTATTCTGCAGATTTGGACCGGATAAAAGGGATGCTGCAAATAATCAGATATGATCTGGTTTTCTACAGATATCTGTGAATGAGAAATGACGATTGCTCTATGTATTCACGCATATCAGAAGACGTAATCTGCAGTTTTTGACCAGATAAAACGGATGCTGCAAATAATCATCTGTGCAGATATGATATACTTTTCTGCAGATATCTGTTTGTGAATGAGAAATGACGATTGCTCTATGTATTCACGCATATCAGAAGACGTAATCTGCATATTTTGTCCGGATGAAAGGCATGCTGCAAATAATCATCTGTTCGGATATGATTTGGTTTTCTTCAGATATCTGTTTGTGAATGAGAAATGACGATTGCTCTATGTATTCACGCATACAGAAGACGTAATCTGCAGATTTTGTCCGGATGAAAGGGATGCTGCGGATAATCATCTGTTCAGATATGATCTGGGTTTCTACAGATATCTGTTTGTGAATAAGAAATGACAACTGCTCTATGTATATTTACTTACATTAAAAGTCGTATTCTGCAGATTTGGTCCAGATAAAAGGGAAGCTTCGAATAATCATCTGTGCAGATATGAGCTGGTTTTTTAAAGATATCTTTTTGTTAATAAGAAATGACAACTGCTCTATGTATATTTACGTATATCACAAGACGTATTCTGCAGATTTGGTCCAGATAAAAGGGGTGCTGCAAATAATCATCTGTGCAGATATGATCTGGTTTTCTACAGATATCTGTTTGTGAATAAGAAATGACAACCGCTCTATGTATATTTACGTACATCACAAGACGTAATCTGCAGATTTGGTCCAGATAAAAGGGATGCTACAAATAATCATCTGTATAGATATGATCTAGTTTTTTAAAAATATCTGTTTGTTAATAAGAAATAACTGATCTATGTATATTTACGTATATTAAAAGTCGTATGCTGCAGATTTGGTCCAGATAAAAGGGGTGCTGCAAATAATCATCTGTTCAGATATGATCTGGTTTTCTACAGATATCTGTGAATGAGAAAGGACGATTGCTCTATGTATTCATGCATATCGCAGACGTAATCTGCAGATTTGGTCCGGATGAAAGGGATGCTGCAAATAATCATCTGTGCAGATATGATCTGGTTTTCTACAGATATCTGTTTGTGAATAAGAAATGACAACTGATCTATGTATATTTACGTATATTAAAAGTCGTATTCTGCAGATTTGGTCCAGATAAAAGGGATGCTTCGAATAATCATCTGTGCATATATGATCTAGTTTTCTACAGATATCTGTTTGTGAATGAGAACTGACGACTGCTTCTTTGTATTCGCGCATATCTCAAGACGCAATCTGCAGATTTGATCCAGATGTTGCAAATAATCATTTTTGCAGATATGATTTGGTGTTTTAAAAATATCTGTTTGTGAATAAGAAATGACAACTGCTCTATGTATATTTACGTACATCACAAGACGTAATCTGCAGATTTGGTCCAGATAAAAGGGATGCTACAAATAATCATCTGTATAGATATGATCTAGTTTTTTAAAAATATCTGTTTGTTAATAAGAAATAACTGATCTATGTATATTTACGTATATTAAAAGTCGTATGCTGCAGATTTGGTCCAGATAAAAGGGGTGCTGCAAATAATCATCTGTTCAGATATGAGCTGGTTTTCTACAGATATCTGTGAATGAGAAAGGACGATTGCTCTATGTATTCATGCATATCGCAGACGTAATCTGCAGATTTGGTCTGAATAAAAGGGATGCTGCAAATAATCATCTGTGTAGATATGATCTAGTTTTTTAAAAATATCTGTTTGTTAATAAGAAATGACAACTGCTCTATGTATATTTGCGTATATCAAATGTCGTATTCTGCAGTTTTTGACCAGATAAAACGGATGCTGCAAATAATCATCTGTGCAGATATGATCTACTTTTCTTCAGATATCTGTTTGTGAATGAGAAATGACGATTGCTCTATGTATTCACGCAAATCAGAAGACGTAATCTGCAGATTTTGTCCGGATGAAAGGGATGCTGCGGATAATCATCTGTGCAGATATGATCTGGTTTTCTACAGATATCTGTTTGTGAATAAGAAATGACAACTGCTCTATGTATATTTGCGTATATCAATAGTCGTATTCTGCAGATTTGGACCAGATAAAAGAAATGCTGCAAATAATCATCTGTTCAGATATGATCTGGTTTTCTACAGATATCTGTGAATGAGAAATGACGATTGCTCTATGTATTCACGCATATCACAGACGTAATCTGCAGATTTGGTCCGGATGAAAGGGATGCTGCAAATAATCATCTGTGCAGATATGATCTGGTTTTCTACAGATATCTGTTTGTGAATAAGAAATGACAACTGATCTATGTATATTTACGTATATTAAAAGTCTTATTCTGCAGATTCGGTCCAGATAAAAGGGATGCTTCGAATAATCATCTGTGCAGATATGATCTAGTTTTCTACAGATATCTGTTTGTGAATAAGAAATGACAACCGCTCTATGTATATTTACGTACATCACAAGACGTAATCTGCAGATTTGGTCCAGATAAAAGGGATGCTACAAATAATCATCTGTATAGATATGATCTAGTTTTTTAAAAATATCTGTTTGTTAATAAGAAATAACTGATCTATGTATATTTACGTATATTAAAAGTCGTATGCTGCAGATTTGGTCCAGATAAAAGGGGTGCTGCAAATAATCATCTGTTCAGATATGATCTGGTTTTCTACAGATATCTGTGAATGAGAAAGGACGATTGCTCTATGTATTCATGCATATCGCAGACGTAATCTGCAGATTTGGTCCGGATGAAAGGGATGCTGCAAATAATCATCTGTGCAGATATGATCTGGTTTTCTACAGATATCTGTTTGTGAATAAGAAATGACAACTGATCTATGTATATTTAAGTATATTAAAAGTCGTATTCTGCAGATTTGGTCCAGATAAAAGGGATGCTTCGAATAATCATCTGTGCAGATATGATCTAGTTTTCTACAGATATCTGTTTGTGAATGAGAACTGACGACTGCTTCTTTGTATTCGCGCATATCTCAAGACGCAATCTGCAGATTTGATCCAGATGTTGCAAATAATCATTTTTGCAGATATGATTTGGTGTTTTAAAAATATCTGTTTGTGAATAAGAAATGACAACTGCTCTATGTATATTTACGTACATCACAAAACGTAATCTGCAGATTTGGTCCAGATAAAAGGGATGCTACAAATAATCATCTGTATAGATATGATCTAGTTTTTTAAAAATATCTGTTTGTTAATAAGAAATAACTGATCTATGTATATTTACGTATATTAAAAGTCGTATGCTGCAGATTTGGTCCAGATAAAAGGGGTGCTGCAAATAATCATCTGTTCAGATATGAGCTGGTTTTCTACAGATATCTGTGAATGAGAAAGGACGATTGCTCTATGTATTCATGCATATCGCAGACGTAATCTGCAGATTTGGTCTGAATAAAAGGGATGCTGCAAATAATCATCTGTGTAGATATGATCTAGTTTTTTAAAAATATCTGTTTGTTAATAAGAAATGACAACTGCTCTATGTATATTTGCGTATATCAAATGTCGTATTCTGCAGTTTTGACCAGATAAAACGGATGCTGCAAATAATCATCTGTGCAGATATGATCTACTTTTCTTCAGATATCTGTTTGTGAATGAGAAATGACGATTGCTCTATGTATTCACGCAAATCAGAAGACGTAATCTGCAGATTTTGTCCGGATGAAAGGGATGCTGCGGATAATCATCTGTGCAGATATATCTGGTTTTCTACAGATATCTGTTTGTGAATAAGAAATGACAACTGCTCTATGTATATTTGCGTATATCAATAGTCGTATTCTGCAGATTTGGACCAGATAAAAGAAATGCTGCAAATAATCATCTGTTCAGATATGATCTGGTTTTCTACAGATATCTGTGAATGAGAAATGACGATTGCTCTATGTATTCACGCATATCACAGACGTAATCTGCAGATTTGGTCCGGATGAAAGGGATGCTGCAAATAATCATCTGTGCAGATATGATCTGGTTTTCTACAGATATCTGTTTGTGAATAAGAAATGACAACTGATCTATGTATATTTACGTATATTAAAAGTCGTATTCTGCAGATTTGGTCCAGATAAAAGGGATGCTTCGAATAATCATCTGTGTATATATGATCTGATTTTCTACTGACATCTGTTTGTGAATGAGAAATGACGAATGCTCTATGTATATGTACGTATATCACAAGACGTATTCTGCAGATTTGGACCAGATAAAAGGGGTGCTGCAAATAATCATCTGTCAGATATGATCTATTTATAAAGATATCTGTTTGTGAATAAAATGACGACTGCTCTATGTATATTACGTATATCACAAGACGTATTCTGCAGATTTGGACCAGATAAAAGGGTGCTGCAAATAATCATCTGTTATATATGATCTGATTTCTACTGACATCTGTTGTGAATGAGAAATGACGAATGCTCTATGTATATGTACGTATATCACAAGACGTATTCTGCAGATTTGGACCAGATAAAAGGGATGCTGCAAATAATCATCTGTGCAGATATGATCTAGTTTTATAAAGATATCTGTTTGTGAATGAGAAATGACGACTGCTCTATGTATTCACGCATATCATAAGACGTACTGCAGATTTGGTCCAGTTAAAAGGGATGCTGCAAATAATCATCTGTGCAGATATGATCTGGTTTTCTACAGATATCTGTGAATGAGAAATGACGACTGCTGCTCTATGTATTCACGCATATCATAAGACGTACCTGCAGATTTGGACCAGTTAAAGGGATGCTGCAAATAATCATCTGTGTATATATGATCTGATTTT